>NC_054702.1:39369977-39622477 GCF_016097555.1 Gigantopelta aegis
ACTGGAGAAAGTGCAAATAAAAGATCTTTTGCTTCTATTTGGTAGAAATAACCTACAACCGGCCTCGGTGGCATAGTGGTTAAGCCATCGGACTACAGGCTGGTAGGTACATGGTTCGCAGCCCGGTACCGGCTCCAACCCAGGGCGAGTTTTTAAGGGCTCAATGAGTAGGTGAAAGGCTACTACACCCTCTTCTCTCTCAATAACCACTAACCAACTAACAACTAACCCACTGTCCTGGACAGATAGCACAGATAGCTGAGGTGTGTGCCCAGGACAGCGTGTTTGAACTTTAATTGGATATAAGAACAAAAATAAGTTGAAATGAAAATAAACTACGGTAAAATGGGGGGGGGGGGAAATGCATGTATAGGAATTTTGCTTCATTTAACTGATAAATTTATATTCACTCATTATTTTCATTGTCTGGGATCGATCCCCATAGGTGGGCTCATTGGGCTATTTATTGTTCCAGCCAGTGCACCACAACTGGTATATCAACGGCTATGGTATGTTATACCCGGTCTATGGGATTGTGCATATAAAAAATCCCTTGCTTCTAATGGGAAAATGTAGTGAGTTTCCTCTCTAAGACTATATGTCAAAGTTACCAAATGTTTGACATCCAATAGCCAGTGACCAGCCTCGGTGGCATCATAGTTAGGCCATCGGTCTACAGGCTGGTAGGTAATGGGTTTGGATCCCAGTCGAGGCATGGGATTTTTAATCCAGATATCGACTCCAAACCCTGAGTGAGTGCTCCGCAAGGCTCAATGGGTAGGTGTAAACCACTTGCATCGACCAGTGATCTATAACTGGTTCAACAAAGGCCATGGTTTGTGCTATCCTGCCTGTGGGAAGCGCAAATAAAAGATCCCTTGCTGCTAATCGGAAAGAGTAGCCCATATAGTGGCAACAGCAGGTTTCCTCTCAAAATCTGTGTGGTTCTTAACCATATGTCTAACACCATATAACCATAAATAAAATGTGTTGAGTGCGTCGTTAAATAAAACATTTCTTTCTTTCTTTCCAATAGCCAGTGATTAATAAATCAATGTGCTCTAGTGGTGGCTTTATGGTTAACCAAAGCAAACCTGTTTTTCATTATAGATGCAGCTGGAGCGATATTTCACGAAGGAAACACTATAGTGCCTCCCAAGAAAACCAAACCAGAAGACGTTCCCGATTCTATAATACACCGGAATTCTGGTAACCGAGATTCGGGAATAGACAGTAGAGGTGGTGACGCAGACACAAAAAGTGACATTGAACCCATTGTCACAGTGCACACATCCCCTGATACCACTGTGGACACTAATAACAACAACAACAATGTCCGTTATTCAGACGGTGATGACAGTCGGCCTGTAAGAAACATCACGGTTGTTTGTGTTAATTATACGACGATCACTCTGGGTGGATCGAAACAAGCCTCGATGGGGTTTATGAAGGATTGGTTCAATACAGTCCACTTCCTGGCCAGTAAGTACAGTATGCTTAAAGTGGTGTTATCATTACGTGATTAGTCACAACGACTTGGTGCATGCGATTTGTCGGCGCTACAGAAATCGGAACGTATAAGACTAAAGTCGTTCCGATTTAGGTGTTCTCACAGTATGATTCGATCACATGCGGGGGGGGCAAGGCGTAACAAAGTGGTACAGCGCTCACTCAGTGCACGGTCGGTCTGAGATCGATCCCCATAGGTGGGCCCATTGGGCTATTTCTCATTCCAGCCAGTGCACCATGACTGGTATAGCGAAGGCCGTGGTATGTACTAAGCTGTCTGTGGGATGGTGCATATAAAAGATCCCTTTCTGCTAATCGAAAAGAGTAGCCCATGAAGTGGCGACAGCGGGTTTCCTCTCTCAATATCTGTGTGGTCCTTAACCATATGTCCGACGCCATATAATTGTAAATTAAATGTGTTGAGTGCGTCGTTAAATAAAACTTTTTTTTTTTTTTTCTTTATCATTATGCGATTAGTAAATCCGACATGTCACATGTGATTTGTCGGCACTACAGAAATCGGATCGTATAAACTAAAGTCGTTCCGATTTAGGTGTTATCACAGTACAATTCGATCGCATGCAACAAGTCTGTGCAACTACTGTAATGATAATCGCACAATTAGAATGCCACTTTACAGGAGCAAAAACTCAATTCAGACTAGGTCGATGACAGACAATGTCCACACCATCATTTTTTATTTGTACACAATAAATATAATGTATTTTACTGGAATCTTATTTCATATCCATATTTAGTAAATGGTACAATTTTTTAATTTATGGTAATTTCTTTAGTCACTGTTAAATGCATTAGTTTTCTTCCAACAAAACATTTCCAATAGCAGTTTGCAGTGAAATTTGTTCAGTGTTCTGAAAATGAAAACATCATGCACCCAGCAGTTTATTGTTAACGTAGAGAAATGCAAAGTGATGACATTCGAATACTGCTGTAATTCATATTCAAAAACATCTTTATTACGGTATTACTATGCATTTTCATATTAAAAAGCAAAATGTCTGCTTACTTTCGTCCTTGTCAAAATAGTTCTGAATTCCATACTGAGCAGATTGATTTTCTTTCCCCTTTCTTTTCTTTCTTCCATTCCCCCCCCCCCCCCCCCTTTCTTTTCTTTCTTTTTTTCCTCCTTTTTTATATTTTTAGCACCTTTTTATTATGTTTTTTTTTCATAAATTGTAGACAAAATACTAAGCATAAATTTATGTTATATTTATATATTGTTTTATCTTGTAGGGAACAAAGAGAAGGCAATCTTGTACTTGGTGCTGGGCATCTGTGCTGGAATCATCACTCTTCTCTCTGTTGCACTCACCAAGATCGGCATTGACTACAAGCGTAACGTGAAGGCCAAACTGGATGTTACAGAGCCCACACACAGTCACAATGCCACAAACAATCACCACCATAATCCACTGGAAGGTCCTTCATTAGAGCATGCAGACTCTTTAGACCGCATTGAAGTGGTCCGATTTAGTCCACGGGGCACATTACGCAGCGATCATGGAAACCGCAGTTTAAGTAATTATTATGGATGATAAATGATGCAGCATTGGCAATGTCGGATATTATTTTTGTCATGAGCATGTTGATAGTCAAAGTATCATTTTTGTCATGAAGATTTTAGATGGTCAAAGTATCATTTTTATCATGAAGATTTTGATGATCAAAGTATGATATTTATCATGAAGATTTTGATGGTCAAAGTATCATTTTTCTCATGAAGATTTTGATGGTCAAAGTTTTATTTTTATCATGAAGATTTTGATGGTCAAAGTAGTATTTTTATCATGAAGATTTTGATGGTCAAAGTATCATTTTTCTCATGAAGATTTTGATGGTCAAAGTATCATTTTCTTGTGAATACTTTGGCAGTCAAAATATCATTTTTCTTATGAATACTTTGATGGCCTGTAAGATAGAATTGTACACATATACTAGTCTGGACAATGCTTTGTGTGGTGATAATTTGAGGAGGGCTTACTAATAAGAAGCTGCTTCTCGTAAGAATGTTCCAGAATTTTAGACGGTTAAAAAAGTGCAAACTAGTCCAGCAATTTGAAAACATGGAAGTGATGGACACGGTTGATTCGAAGTACATGTATTTTATACTGTGTTGGTCTGTGATGGACATGTATCATGGATTAAACTAGTCCAACGAATCCATTGTGAATTAAAGTGCTTTTTTTCTGGATAAGAAGGAGGCAGTGTGTTGGAGTTACCTCCCTCGAGCTTTGTGTTCACTTACATTTTCTCAACAACTGCATTACCAAAGATTTCAATATTCAAGGGAATTCCAGGACATATGATCTAACAGATGAGAAAATAAGCTATCCATAACGTTCCCAGTGCTATGCTTGTGTTGGTCTGATCACTGGAAAATGAAGCTATCCATACTCTTCCCAGTGTTAAGAATGCAATGATCAATGGCAAATTAAGCGATCCATGCTTTGTGCAGGGCCCTTATTCTCAAAAAGGTATGATATACATTTAAGAGTAGACCTACCCTTAGCCACAACTAGTGGCATACACAAAATCATGCATCTTATAAATGGGTCAAATTCAATTTGAAGAAATATTACGAAAAGTATATGTACATCATTATGTGACATCTATTGAAGTTTTATTTTTAGAGTCGGTGTTAGAAGCGTTGTTCACAGTGAATGGTCTCTTGTTTTTATCGTGGCTAAATTCCACCATATATGTTAAAACAGCCTAATTATATGCATAAATATCACAATATACATCTTAATATTATGACCTTTTTCTTTCTGTTTTTTTTTAAAGGAATAAAAGATCATTTTTCTACAGAACAGAAAGCTTACCAAAAAAAAAAAAATGTCTTATTAATGACAATTAAATTAATTTAATTCCGAGAGACTTAGAATTGGAGATTAACATCCAACCAAGTTAAGTTTATGTTTATGTTTATGACCAGCTTTGAGAATAAGGTACTGCTCATATGTAAATGTATGACAGACGAAACTGTCAAATTTGAGTATAAAGTTACACTTTTTCGAGAATATGGGTCCATTTCTTTAGTTGATGACTGAAAACTAATCACCAATATTCTAGTGCTATGGTCATGATGATTAAAACGGGAGCAAAAAGTTAACCCTACTTTTTTTCCAGTGTTGTGACGACTGACATTAAAACTGGAACCTATTCATACATTTTTTCCAGTGTTACGCTTTTGTGATGATAGATCTGATTACTGGAACCATATTTTGTTTCAAATGCAGTGGTTGTGATGGTCGACGCTGAAACTGGAAGCTATTAGTACATTTTCCAGTGCTTTGCTTGTGATGACCTGATTACTGGAACACGAAGCTACCCATACACCTTCCAGTGCCGTGGTTGTGATGATCTGAGTCATAATATCACCGACTCTGACCTTGGTGTCAGTTTAGGGCAGCAGACAAAACTTTACACGAATTATATAAATGATGTGCTGTGATTGGTTAAAAACCAAGGTGTCGCTTTCTTCCCCGATAGGTGAAACCTTCATCACCGTCAAGGAAATCATGATTTTACGCTTGTTTAAGATATACTAGGAATGAACATATCCACAATCATTTACATATAAAACATTAAATGAATTATTTCATTTTATGTTTAATTTACTGTTTAATTTAATTTAATTTAATTACCACAGGCAGCTGGTTCGGCCACACAAGATTACTTTTTTTTTTCTCTTTTTTTTCTTTTTGAAAATTATACCTCATAAGCATTTCTATGCAAAGATTTTGTTTTATAACCAATTGCAATCTTCTCTTCACAGGCTTGTTATATTTTGGAAAGAAATTGTCAGATTGTGTTACAGCTTTCTAAATTATGTATCTGAATACACATGTAATGGGAATGATAAAATTCCCTATTGTGTTCTTTAATTCCAAAATTTTAATATCACTTAAATTGTCCTTGTTGTTATTGAAAGACTCACAATAATCCCCTTTAAATTTTAAGATATTTAGGTTTTTGTATTTTTATCCATGGTCATTTACATATCTGAAACAAAATTTCATATTGTTTAAACTTTTTTATGTATGTAAAGTAAAACATTTAAACCAAGGAAACAATTTTTGAATTCTATTTCTTTAAATACAATTGAATTAAATTTAAAATCTTACTTTTTTGTTATTTCTAAATCTTTTGAACCATTAGGCTTTATAAAAACAAAAATAAGTTCAAAGGTATTTGTGTTCATTGGTGTTTTGGGTTTTGGGTTTTATTATTATCATTATTATTTTAATTAATTTAAAATAAGCTTATATAAGATATAGATTCTGTTTTACCCAAACAACTTGTTACATGTTCTGTCTCAGTTTGAAATCTGCTTCAAATGTTTATGACAGCAGACTTTTAGTAATCATAATAAAATAACATGCACACACTTTTTAATTTTGATAGATACATATATGGGCACTTTGCTGTATTATTTTATTTTTACAAAAGAATAGGGCAGGCATCTTATAACTAATGGCATAGGTTTGGTTTAAGTACTAGTATTTCAATAATGAAAGGTGCACATTTAAAATGGCATTAAGCTGGATATAAAAAAATCCATGTTAAGTATTTATTTTGTTTTATTTTTTTCTTGCTATTCAGTAATCATAATATATGTAAATCCATCTGATTATAATTATATGGCAAAATCCATGTTAAGTATTTATTTTGCTTAATTTTTTCTTGCTATTCAGTAATCTGAATATATTCACATGGTTATAATTATATGGCAACAGCATAAGCGTATGACAGGGTTAGCATTAGGGGAAACTTGTATATTAAATATACTGATGGAAAGAAATAAGGGAACACATCAAATTGTAGACCATATTTAATTCACTACTAGCGTAGTAATGTGTATTTCATACCAAGTTGTAATGTGGGATTGAATGTCTGTAGTGTTGAATGTGCTGCCTATATGTTCCCAGTCAACTTCTGACAATGGGAATTGATTTTTGATGCAGTCATTATTTCTTGTTGCTATCTGTGTGATCCTTTCTTTCTTTCCAACAGTATACATTTTATTGTTTAAAATATCAGTGTCTGTGTATATATTAAGTGTTTTAACTTTCCTAATGTTTGTAGCAGTTGGAATTGAATTTTATATATTAGGAAATAAATGATGTTTGAACTACTACAAATATTAGGATAATAAGAAACATTAATATTCGAAAGAAAAAAAGTATTTAATATGTAAAACCGGTCTCGGTGGTGTCGTGGTTAAGCCATCGGACATAAGGCTGGTAGGTACTGGGTTCGCAGCTCGGTACCGGCTCCCACCCAGAGCGAGTTTTAATGACTCAATGGGTAGGTGTAAGACCACTAGACCCTGTTCTCTCTCACTAACCACTAACAATTAACTATTAACCCACTGTCCTGGACAGACATCCCAGAGAGCTGAGGTGTGTGTGCCCAGGACAGCATGCTTGAACCTTAATTGGATATAAGCACAAAAATAAGTTGAAATGAAAAATTAATATGTAAACACTGTATTAGTCAGAAACATTGTACTATGGTAGGTAACTCAGAACAAGTCTCTTTGATTATTTTGTTTTCTTTTTGTGTAGAAATCTACAATCGGTTTAAAATTTTATAATAATTATGGTGATTGTACTCAGTATGGTATACATATTTTATAGTAATTTTTACAGTTGACTGATAAAGTTATTTCAGCTGTTATCCCATGCCTAACTTACCATACTGTTAATAAAAACAGGTTGTGATTTTTTCTGTTTTCCATCCCCCTTCCTAAAACAAAATGATTATTCCTTTTATTATTTTATTAAACTGTTTATTTTTATCATTTTATATCATGCCACCGCAAATCTACTTTAAATGAATATAGGTTGTGAATTTTAGATTTTTAAAATGATACTCAAAAATAATTTGTTTGTTATTTTATATCTATATATTTCAAATACCATTACAGTATATCATAAGACAAAAGATTTTGCCAATGTTTAATAGTGTTTATAAACTACCAGTAGCCTGTATATTGATAACTTAAAAACTGATGGAACATAAAACAAAAATTTTAAATAGTTTTTCACAATGTATTTTTTCTTCTTAATTAACTTGCTCATTTAATAACCATCTGCTCACTATACTACAATGTAGTAATTTATTTTTATGGTTGTTGTAATTAAAATAATCTTATCACAAAGTGAAGTGCTTGAAAATTAATTTTTTTATTATTACCCATATAGGCTAAAATATCTGGGATAATATTTACAATTACAATATATAATGAAACCCCTTAAGCCCCAAGTAAATCTGAATTTCCTCCTGAAAACACTTTTCACCATCCTTTTTTAAATATCAGTACAGAACATACACCTCTCTAAATCAGATACCCCTTAAAACAGGATTTTTTACTGGATCCTGTGGGTATCCAGTTTAAAGGGGTTTTGCTTTACTTAAATTCTTGCTTACATTATGAATATTTATATATTAAGTGCATTTCTGGTCATCCTCATATATACTCGTAAATGAACCTTTAACATGATTCAATGACCAGCTTTATTTCAAAGCAGCCCCAATCTTTTCCAAAACAAAATGGCCGTTTATAGAAATGATTTGTTACTGCTGTTTAACTTACAATGTTACTTAGAATGCCTGTTTTAATTTATTTGAATAATAGCAAAATAAAATGTTTGAACGCTTGATGCCATGATGACTATGAATTAGGCAGTGTATATATAGTATGTCACCATCTGTGTATTTTGTACGCAGTTGATGTAGATCATTTTACTATATTATTTATTTGATATATCTTCATATATATTTTTTTAATGTAATTTTTTGTGATGATACACATTTCATATTTACAATGTATAGTATGACAGTGATATTGGAAACATAAATGTTTTGTGTTTTATGGGAATGAGGAGGGGGAGGGGTAAAATGTGTTCAACTGTTATTGTAAACTGCCTTTATACAACATACAAGCCTGTGAACATAAGTTTTTAATCCTCTGTAACACAACACTGGAATAGCACCCCACTTCTGAGTATTAGAATGGAGAAATACATGATGATGTGTTTTTTCTTTTTTGGGGTGATACTTAGCCCAATGGTAAAGCGTTAACTCTGGGATCGATCCCCGTCAGTGGACCCATTGGACTATTTCTCATTCCAGCCAGTGCACCACAACTGGCATATCAAAGGCTGTGGTATATACTACCCTGTCTGTCGGATGGTGCATATAAAAGATCCCTTGCTACTAATTGAAAAGAGTAGCCCATGAAATGGCAGCAACAGGTTTCCTCTGTCAATATTTGTGTGGTCCTTAACTATATATCCGACGCCATATAACCGTTGTTAAATAAAACATTTCCTTCCCTCCATTTTTTTCCTCTCCACCAGGAAACTTTATTTTATAAACTGATGGTAATTAACTTAATACCCTATTAAGACTTAAAGGATATATATTTAAAACTATTATAAAATAAAACTTATTCCTTACCTATGAGTAGATTTGTGTATGAAGACAAAATATGTATTCTGGTAGTTTTATTTAGCATTCTGTAAATAATTCTAATTGTTTGCTTTAATATTTCAATCAACAAAATATTTATGCTTCCTTGTTGCTTAGTGCATGTGTAACCTTTCTATTTTTAAATTGTAAATTAAACGTACAGTGTACAATACATGTATATCTAGTCACATAACCGTCACATTTGTACACAATCTTCACTGTAAATATTTCGCTTTGTATGTCAAACCACAAGTGTTTAAAACTGACTTGAATCTTACTTCAGGATTTGTCATGTGTTCACATGCAGTATATATATATATATATATATATATATATATATATATATATATATATACACACACACATATACTCTTGACAAGGGCAGCATTGTGTGCAGGCCATTTGCTTAATGTTCTCGGTTATTTATTATTATCTGGTTAATGTACATTATTCCAAAGTATATTTTTATTTTAAAGGAGACTTCCATATTTATTAAAAAGTTAACATAGCAGATCTAGAGTCATCAGTGGTGAGGTGGGGTGGGGGAGGAAAGAGGTAAGGTGCAAGAACTGGCAATGACTAAGAGTCATACGAGTCGTGATAGGAGGTATCATTATCTGGAGGAGTCATTCATCATGTATTCAAAGATGGGAGGAAAACCTCCCTGATAATAGTGAAATATGATTCAACCGTTTGAATTTTAACACTACCTGAAAAATTGTTAATAACCTTGTTCTTGATAAGGGGTGGGACGTAGTCCAGTGATAAAGCACTCGCTTGATACGTGGTGATCCCTTGTTACCAATGGAAAAATGTAGTGAGTTTCCTCTCTAGAACTATGTCTAATCACCAAATGTTTGACATCCAATAGCCGATGATTAATAAATCAGTGTGCTCTAGTGGTGTCGTTAAAAAAAACCACCTTGTTTTTGATAAAAAGCTCACTAGACTTTTTCAACTTTGGTTTTAAAAACAGACTGTTATTTTGCACAATTGGTAAAAGAAATGCAAGCATGGTTTCGGGGTTTTTGGTGGGGGTTTTCTTTTCTTTTCTTTATTTTTTTAAAACTATATCAGACCCTCCTAGCCCTTTCCCCAGTTTGACTGGATTTTTTATGACAAAAAGTTCCAATTATTGTCATGAAACAATACACTGTACCAGAAAATGTTAGAAATATTTTGTTACATTATTACAATCACAGTTTTGGCCTTGTTTACAATAACACACACATATATATATATATAGCACATATATACATGTAGCCATACCACTAGATCAAAGTATAATACAAGATATATTTATTGTTTAGCACTGCAATATGCAAAACAATGTATTACATGAGACTAAAAGAATGCTGGATGTACTTGTACCTAATAAAAACAAATATTTATTAACCCTTCCGTAGCTTGATGGCACACGTCTCGCTGTCAATTTAATAACAATGAGGAAATGACAGCACACTGCATGCTATTACTCTGATGTAATTCCAGCACAGACACAAACAGATTAACAATGCACTGTAAAGATATTTGCTATGCAGCCTCTTCATCCTGTTTTATTAATGCTGTTTTATGGTGTACATAACTTTGTACATAATTATGCTATCTTCTACCAAATTACTAAGCTACTATTACCAGTGTTATAAGCTAAAGAAGGGCAGAAGGAAGGATTACAAGGCTGTACAAGGGCAGAAGGAAGGATTACAAGGCTGTACAAGGGCAGAAAGAGGGATTTTTGTAGGGATGGAGTACAATTTTTTTTAAGACACATACATGATTTCTAAGTAAACTAACATGCACTAAATACCCAGTCAACAAACGTATATTCATCCATTAAACACTGGATTTTGAGAGCACTTTTAGTTTGGGAAGGGGGTTGCACCCCCCCCAGCACCCTTCCATTTTGATCCATGCCAGCATTTACAACTAACCATTAGCCTGTCTTGGATATAATTTATAAAACATAGAAATTCATGAATTAACATGAAATGAGATTTAAATAATAGAGATCATTGTGTACCATGTTCTGTATTATATAGTTATTGAGAATAACGAAGTATGGAAGTGGCTAAAATTGCTAAAATTAGTGCTTACATGATTACAGTGATATGCAGAGTTTAGTGAATATTCACATTTTATAATGTATTCTCTTGAAATTTTTAGAATGGTTTTAATCAAGAAATAATATTCACACACCTTTGTGTGATTTTTGTTGTACATTTTGGGGTTTCTATGTCAGAAAAAAAAAAAAAAAATTATTTAAAAAAAAAAAAAATCATTAATGATTAGAACAGGGTTTCATTGTAAAATAAACAATAGTAAGTTTTTATACATAAAGGAAATTAATATAATATTATTATAATATAAGGTTTTTTAATCAGAATTAAAAAAAACAAATTAATATTTCATATTTACATGAATGTATCATATTAACCCTGTTTTATTTTTGACACATGTATTTGGTAAAATATATCTTTAAAACAATGTCTTCTTTTGCATGGAAAATTTGCGATTACACTGAAGCCATTAGTCCATGTTTATGGTTGTGATGAAGCTTTTGCATTTTTTGCACTATATTTTACATTTTACATCAGCTGCCAATCTTTTTCAAAATGCTATGGTATGTTTTAGTGCAAATGGTATGTTTTACTATATTTATACGAACACATTAATTTATATTCTGTCTTTAAACAACATGTATATTTATATATACATACAGCATTTCATTTTTATTAATTACAATGTGTTCAAAAGACGGGTATGATGTTCGCACCTTCGTTGGTTGTAGTTTAATCATCTGTACAGTTGTTCCATGCATAATGCAAGCATATTCAGATTCATATTACATATCTTGTTTTGTTTTCCTAAGTTGAATATTGTATATTATCATACAATGGTTTCCACAAAATACATTTTACACCACCCAACATTTTGCAATGCTTTGATTGGTTATATTTTAATAACCACAGTGTTAATAATTTTGAGAGATTGTTTTGAGTGTGTGTGCACGTATGTGTGTGTGCGTGCAATCTGCGTTTTCATGTGTATGCATTTGTATGTGCAAAATAGCATGCTGGAAGTGTAACACCAATGCTTCATCATTGATCTTTTGTCATCTTGACCTGCCAGCCTGTATTGGCTCACAGGTGACTTTACCACTGACACTGGCTATCAGCCATTTATCATTTATTAACCAGTGTTGGTGTGACAGTGTGAATTCTGACTGACAGTTCAGACAATTGAATTGTTCTTGAAGGTGACGCATGACATACAAAACTGATGACGTCTTAAAGTCTTGAATCATGTATGAGTGTAATTATTCAAAATACAGAGGCACATACTTGATAAAATAATTAAAAACTAAAAAGTGTGGTTGAAGCCATATGTTAATATACTTAATGAACAAATAATACTGAATATTATTTTTCTCATATCGGGGCTTCTAGAATTTTTATAAAATCCACTAGCGATGGGATCAATGATTTTAAAAAGTCTTGAATCATGTATGAGTGTAATTATTAAAAATACAGAGGCACATACTTGATAAAATAATTAAAAACTAAAAAGTGTGGTTGAAGCCATACGTTAATATACTTAATGAACAAATAATACTGAATATTATTTTTCTCATATCGGGGCTTCTAGAATTTTTATAAAATCCACTAGCGATGGGATCAATGATTTAAAAATTTACTAGCCACAATTAAAAATTCACTAGCCCAGTTTTACAAAATAATACATGTAGTAATAATCGGATATGTCACCTAAAAAGGGAGATGGAGCATTGGGGCGTGAGGTTGGGCATAGGATATTCATATTTACAAAATATTTTTTCACTAGCCCTCGGGCATGGCAATGGTAGTTATTTACTAGCCCAAGATTGAATATCACTAGCTATGGGAGCAGGGCTACCATAATCTAGAAGCCCTGCTCATATTTTTCATTCTGTTTCATGTGACGTCTATATTAATGTACATTAAAGTACATGTTTAATTTTGCTGCACTACAATACTATGATCAACTGTTGTTGCTACATTCAGTTCACCTAGCACAGCATCTGTATTTAACAGTAAATTAGTAAATTTATCAATCAAGTGTTGATAATATACTATAGAAAGACTGATCAGTATCGATAATGGATCAGTCTTATCATATTTATGTGTATATTTTTTGTACAAAAATAAATGTCCTACAGTATTTACATGTTTGTTTTTTGTTTAGATCACAGTTGTATTAATGCCTGAGGTGCAATGGGTCACCCTCAAATAAGTCATCCAAACCTGTGCCACTCGACTGGTATGGTGAATCCTGTCAAACCGGCCAAATTTAGTGGTCCTGAATTTTCTAAATTCTAAAATACGACCCTGTAAATGCTGGATCCCATCTAAATTGAATAAATATTAGGTTCCCGTGTGATCTGGTTTAGACAGGTGTCACTGTATAAACTACGGATAGTAGAAAATAAAAATATTCCACTGCAAGGAATTGAAACGGCCGTCTCTCATTGTTCAGGGGTGGGACGTCTCTCATTGTTCAGGGGTGGGACGTAGCCCAGTGGTAAAGCGAACACTTGATACGCGGTCGGTCCCCTTCGGTGTGCCCATTGGGCCATTTCTCGTTCCAGCCAGTGCACCACAACTGGTATACCAAAGGCCTTGGTATGTGGGATGGTGCATATAAAAGATCCCTTGCTGCTAATTGAAAAAGAGTAGCCCACGAAGTGGCAACTGCGGGTTTCCTCTCAATATCTGATTGTCCTTAAGCACGTCTGATGCCATATAACCATAAATAAAACATTTCCTTCCTTCCTCGTTGTTCAAGAGCTCAGAACATGATATGGTTATAGAAAGGAAAGGAATGTTTGACTACTTGCACCCCAGCATCTTTATTAATTAGTGCTTGTAAGGTATTTAACATTGCTAGTGCAATACTAGATTGAGGAGACGCACTGAACCTGTTATTGTAATATGTCAACTCTATTTTTGATATGGCACATTTTTGTGTGCACTTATGGATGGAATGGCTGTGGCAACAGGGTATTCACCATGGAGCAATCATATACTAGTCTCAACAGTGATCTCCAGTGTAATTTGGAGATGAAAATGATCTACAATCACCTCTCTCAGGGGTGTGTAAGAAAAAATAAATAGCATACAACGGAATTTGATATACCAATACTGGTATTATAATGATGTTTTGAATAAAAAGAAATGAAAACTGGTAAATCTGACTAAAAATGGATACAAAATATAAATGGTACATTCATTATTATTTATTATTATTTCATGGCATTAATTTACAATTTGTTTTTACTAAGTATACTTATAATTTGTTCATGAAATACACTGAAGGAATGTCGGCAGTTTTGCACCAAAACAAGTGTTATCCAGCCAATACTACAAACACAGATATCGTTGTACTAAGCCTGGAAATATTGATACAATTATCTGTACACATTAGAAAATCTGCTGCATGTACTGTACCAGTGACTTAAAAAGATACAAACATTTATAACAAAATAAAATCTGTTCTAAACATGTGATATTTAAAAATAATTTTAAAACTTTCCACTGCTATACAAGTTGCTCTATTGCGATTGGACATCATCAAAAAACAGAATGTTATCCTTCGATAAACCTCAGAAAATTACATCATTACATCAGATGTGACATAATTACATAAAACAGGTCATGAAAAGGACTTTAGAAACTTATTTATGTTAATTTTTAACTAAATAATTTGTGTTGTTTGAAATTATAAATATTGGTTGCCAAATTTGGTGAATTTATCAATGTATAACTGTCACAAATTTAGTATAAAATTGCTTCACTAGGCTATGATTTTATAAAATTTGTGACTGTTATACATTGATAAAAAAAATTTAAATGACGAGCAATTCTTATATATTTTCAAGTGAACATGTAGCACTTATGTATGAGGTGCTACTTATAAAATTAAATGAAAAGTAATCAAATGGTAAACCAATAAATATTAAATACAGATGAGAAAACAAATGTTTTGTCGCAGAAAGAGTTCCAAGACATATGACACGTTTCAACAGATAAAAAAAAAAAAATGACATTTCCCAAAAATACTTGCATAAAATTCCTCAACAGAAACTTGCTTCCGTCAAATGTCTACTATTATTACTGTATATTAAATAACTTACATACATTTTTTAACAGAACATGTACTTCACACAAGGAACTGTAGTTTCATATTTTGTTTGATTTCATCTTCTGCAAATATAGTTTTGTCAAACAGTTAAAAAAACTGACAGATGTTGTAGAGTATAACAACTGCACACTGCAGAACAATAAATAATGCTGACTGAACACATTGCAGTAAACCGTCTATAGACTGAAACCATTTATACATTTAAGCCGGTGATGCTGAGAGGTATAGTTCACACGTGAAGGGGTATGGATCACCTGGGACCCCACTTGACGTCCTTTATGCCGTGAAATTGTCTCTTCAATTGGTGACTGTCCGCCCATTCAGAATCCATATACGCATCTTCCGAATCGGCTTGAAGTTTCTAGAACAAAAGGTTTAATTATTTACCTTAATATTCATTTAGTACCAAATCTAATAACCAACTAATTAAAAAATACTGTTACAAACTGGTGATTTTTTTATGATTTATTTTTTGGGAGGGGCAGGGGTGGAGAGGAAAATAATCAATTTCTATTTAAGTTAAGTTTCAAATTAGCTTTTTACCGAATGTATTATATTTGGATGCACTATGAAATTACGAAACATACACCAAATTGGAACTTTAAATTGTTGATTTGACACATGACAGGTTAATCCTGAATATAACCTTTTAGAAAAGAAGACTTATTTAGTGAACTGAGGGTTCCATTAGTAGCAAGAGATCTTTTATAATGTACCATCCCACAGACAGGATAGCACATACCATGGCTTTTGATATACCAGTTGTGTTACCAAATGGGGATCGATCCCAAACCGATCATGCATTAAGCAAGCCCATTACCACAGGGCTACGTCCTACGCCTCATTCTAAAGTAAGTGGACACTATTCGGGACTCTGATATGAATTTTTCTCTCACCTTCCACTCCTCCTGTTTTTTGTAGTAATAAGCCATCATTTCTTTCTGCTGCTCTGGACTGACAACCTGTTCTCTGCTGGGTGCCCCCTGACCAACCTGGAATCAAAGAGTAAGTGAGCAAATGAACAAATGAATGAACAAAATAAACAAACGAATGAATTTTTAAAAAATGAATCAATAGATTAATGAATGAATACAAGGAAGGAAATGTTTTTATTTAACGACGCACTCAACACATTTTATTTATGGTTATATGGCGTCGGAGAATGAATACAAAACAAAAATCAATAGAGTAATGAATGAATAAACAAATTAATGAGCACATAAACAAATGATCAAAATGTATGCACAAATGATTAAATGATATTATCAAACAATTGGACTATCCAATTAATTAATGTCAGCACCACAGTACAAACATAAACTATTAGATACTCAATAGCTGATGTATTTTTCATGCTGGGGTGTTGTTAAACATTCATTCATTCAATCATTCACTGTTAATGTTACCCTAATGGCATGAAATCAATCAATGATACTGATACATCTTAAAACTAAAATAATCACAGATTTCAAGTCCACGATTTGACAACTATAAACCGTGACTGAAACCTATATTTGTTCTTGTACTACCACGACTTCAGTGATCAATACAATTAATTAAAAAATATGTTTATACACTGGATTACATTTTACCTTTTGAATCTTGACCACTATTTTAGTCTTGTCATTTTTGCCTACGAAGTCCAATAATTTCTTTCCTCTGATCATTTCCTTGCCAGCCCACCAAAGAGATGCTTTTGGAGGTTCAATAACATCCAGTAATGCCTGAGGAAATAAAAACAAAACCATATATTGTGAAGCTTTGTTAATCTGGATTACAGTAGTCCAGAATAAGGGTGTAACGAATATCGAATATACATGGTGGCGAATACAACACATATCATGAATATGAGGTGACGAATACGAATATGTATGCACGTCTATGAATACAAAACGTGGGTGGAAAATTACACGGTTCTATGTGCACAAAACCTTATTTTGAGAAATCGCCACTTGAAGTTTGGAGCTGCCATATCGGAGTCACAGACAGGTCTTTGCAATAGTTTTAATACAATGTATAACAACTGTGTCTTAAAATACCATATTCTAGGACTGTTTACTATGTAGATAATTTTATTTTCTATCAAATGGGATGGATAACTCATTTTTGGAAAAATTGCATAGAACCTTGTAATTCTCAGGCCACAAAAAGTTGAAAGGTTTTGCAGAAAGGAAGAACAATATTTTTTAAAAGGTAAAAACTGATTAATGATGGGCGTTTTTGACAGAAGCGAAGTCAAGGTACATGTAGGGTATGACTGTCAAGTTCAATGGGTTGAATAAAAAAGGATTGGTCTATGTGCTTGATCTAATACAAGACTGATTCAGACATTATCGAAACAATCGAATCGGTATTGCGTTTTTGGTTAGTGTGAATTAGAGACATAAATTGTCCAATTAGCATTACATAATATTAAATTTATTTGTGTATTCGGTTCAGCTAATGACGAATATGAATGCAACTACGATATAGATCTCTGTTAGGTGCACCAAATATTAGAGTATATCGTTACACCCCTAGTCCAGAATAGTCACTCTATAAAAGTTTTACTAGTATTCATTTCAACATTAAGTCTATGTATCTGGTCAGTCTTCATGCAAAACACTCGGAAGCCACTCATATCATGAATACTGTAATCACACAAAAGAATAATTTGCTTTGTGTTATTACTACCATCAGAAACTAAAAGACTGCATGGCCAGGAAGGTTTTCACATGTTTTAAAAACTTATTGAAGTCATTACACTGCACGGCAGAGCAGCATCCACTGATGTATGCAACAGTTCCAATATTGCTTGTTTTCACGGTCAGTGATTCAAGGGAGACAAACCTTACAGTACATTAATCTAGTAAGTCTTGTTAATTCAGCCCCACTGCACTGGTGTCCACAAATTTGTCTCTGGTTACAAACAGATGAATGAACATAAACATTCTCCAAATCATTCATTTTCTATTAATAACAGGGATGGGATGTAGCTCAGTGATAGAGAGCTTGCCAGAGATTGAAAGATCTACCATATTTAACAGACATTGCAGGGGTTTTCCCCTTATCCCAATCAGTGCCTCACGTACATCAAAAGCTGTGGTATATACTTTCCTGTCTATGGGAAAATGCAAATAAAAGTTATCTTGCTGCTTTTATTGCAGTGGGTTTCTTATATCTCTTTCTCTTCCTCCCCCTCCCTCCCTCCCTCTCCCACTCACTCTGTGTGTGTATCTATATATCTCTCTCTCTCTCTCTCTCTCTCTCTCTCTCTCTCTCGTTGAAGAAATCATATATTTAGATATAATTTAACCATAGTTTAAAATGTGCTGAGGTGAAGTTAAAGATTAAGACAATACCATACCTCCACCCACCCCATCCTAATTTAACCCAGTTTGTGGTATAAAACATAATGAAAAAAAAAAGCAAGTTCCTATATACTACAGAATATGAGAAAACAAAAATGATGCCACTAGTTGGCTATTCTTAATATTTTTAGCAGTTTTAACAGCAATTTTCATTCAGACAGGACAGCACGTATTACAGCCTTTGATATGCCAGTTTTAAATCAGTTGTAATTGGTGAAAACAAACCCAATTAGCATGTCCACTAAAAAGTAATTATGTACAGCTTCTTGCTTAGACAGTCACATTTTGACAAAACCAATATATCTCTGGTCAACCTGATATTTGTAATAACTCTAAATGCATTTAATGAGATGCAAAAAAGAAATAGAGCCATTTTGCTTCATACTAAAATATAACCTCAGGCTACACAAATTTCAGAGATCGCTACACTAATTTCAGAGATTGCTACACAAATTTCAGAGATTGCTACACAAATTTCAGAGATCGCTACACTAATGTCAGAGATCGCTACACAAATGTCAGAGATCACTACACTAATTTCAGAGATCACTACAAAATTTTAAAACATTAAACAGTAATTGCTAACTGACTAGAAATATCGCTGATTAAGATTTTGAAAACCTGAACCTACCTGTGTTCCTGAGAGATCCTCTGTGTTTTCAAACTCCTCTTTGATGGTGTCGTGTGGAGGGAGACCCATAGGGTAGACGATCATCACAGCTCCTCGCAGAATATCCAGAGCCTCCTTCACAGTAGCTAGAGTTACCATGACATTGGCATCAACCTTTTTCTGAAATTCATGTAAACAGAATAGTTTGATAAACACTTTAGTTTGTAGTGAAATCTTTATTATTTGCAAATTAATTTATAAAAAATAAGAATCACTTTATGCAAACCTCGACCATACTTTTTTTTTTTATTATTCAAGATATTGTCAAATTATGAAAACTTTTCCACAATTTTCTATTCCTAATAATTCAACTCTAAAACAGTGATTGATAGATGGTGATATTATTGTTTTGGAGACTGTAATTACCAATTATCTATAAAATAAAAATAAAAAAAGATTTTTTTTGTTTTTACAAAATCAGAAATATACAAAAAAAGTAACTCAACATACAAGAGTAGCATGTTCACTTACTTTGGTTGTAATATTTCTTGGTATCAAAATAAATATTTTAATTGCTTTGTATTGGCTTTACTTTTTTGAATGGAATAACCTACGGTAGTGTGTCAGGGTTCTAGACAAACTAACCCCTCTAGATAAAATGCTCAATGTAAATAAATAAATAAAACAAAATTAATTCTACTCAGTCAAAATACATATATTTACATAGTTTTTTATTTACTGATTAAAAATGCAACAATGTTTTAACTGTCCATGAATATGTTACGCTCAGTGTTCACTTTCTATCACACAATGAACAGTTTGAAATGCTGTTACCTTGGAAATAAGATCCTTTGCCTCTTTTATTGTTTTTGTAATTAGCTCAGCCATTTTTTCATTTGGTGCTGTGAAAATAAAAGTCCTTTACAAATATATTTTTAGAGAAAAACAGTGCTGAAAAAATAGAGAAAGATAATTATTAGTTATGTAATAAAGCACTAGAGAATCAAACATATTGCAAACACATTCTCAGTTATAAAAGTGTAAAACCTGCTTAAGCTACAATCTATAAAGAAAACAAAAGAAAGAAATGTTTTATTTAATGATGTACTCAACACATTTTATTTATGGTTATATGGCATCAGACATATGGTTAAGGACCACACAGATTTTGAGAGGAAACCCGCTGTCGCCACTACATGGGCTACTCTTTCCGATTAGCAGCAAGGGATCTTTTATTTGCGGTTCCCACAGGCAGGATAGCACAAACCATGGCCTTTGTTGAACCAGTTATGGATCACTGGTCGGTGCAAGTGAGCCTTATGGAGTACTCACTCAGGGTTTGGAGTCGGTATCTGGATTAAAAATCCCATGCCTCGACTGGGATCCAAACCCAGTACCTACCAGCCTGTAGACCGATGGCCTAATCACGACGCCACTGAGGCCGGTAATCTATAAAGAAGCCACCAGAGTTATTTTTCTGAAATGGTACAAATTGAGAAGCAATTATACAAGGCAAACCTTTTGTTCAACAGCAATGCAAAAACCTCGAGACAAACACAAATAAAAGCTTACGATTTATATTATTACTCCTGAAAATTATTACTTCTGTGTATACAGATCTGCAATACTGTCAAAAATAAGAAAGAAAACAAAAGTTGCTTGTATAATTGAGATTTCATGCGATGTAGATGTGCAGCTAGTGGTTTTTAAGTTCGGGCTAGTGAGAAATACTTATCACTCGATCGTGGGTTTTTTTCTTTTTCTCTCGGCTGAAATTTCGTTTAATAAATTTGATTGTGACATTGGTCATCGAATAATATCAACCACGCAATCAGTATACAATAATAATCCACTTGAACTAGGTCTGCAAACTGCAGTAGCATGCTATCTCTACATCATCACAGTTGCAGCATACATTGTTTACTTTACCCTTTCAAGTTTCTGGCACAGGAAATAAGTCTAATGACATGCATGTTTTGATTGGTTGGACACGTCACGTGGTAGTTAATCTCGCACATATGTTTTATTTTCATTTCAACTTATTTTTGTGCTTATATCCAATTAAGGTTCAAGCACGCTGTCCTGGACACACACCTCAGCTATCTGGGCTGTCTGTCCAGGACAGTGGGTTAGTTGTTAGTTGGTTAGTGGTTAGTGAGAGAGAAGAGGGTGTAGTGGCCATACACCTACCCATTGAGCCCTTAAGAACTCGCTCTGGGTTGGAGCCGGTACCGGGCTGCGACCCCTGTACCTATCAGCCTGTAGTCCGATGGCTTAACCACGACGCCACCGAGGCTGGTCCATATGTTTTAGGCTAAGAACTTGGAAATCACCAATCGCGACGACAGGTTAATCTCAATCAAGTAAACCCAGTTATGCTTTGAATTTCAGTATTTATTTTATTTACCTATTGTTTTCTAATTTAACACTTCGCTTACATGTGGTTATTGTCAATCAGGAAAACAATGTACTTTAAGGGTAACCGCACATGCAATGACTCGGTTTGGTCTATTACTTGTAGCAGTTTGGATAATGCGTCACAGCTGCCGATACAAGATAATACCTTTCTCGTTCATCAATTAACAACGGATTAGATGTCGCCGTTATATTCTTTTGATATCAGTCTGACACGGGATCAGGGGCGTACCCAGCCATTTTTTATGTGGATTCCAAATTTACTTCATTAAATTCATAAACAGAGACAGTCTAGTCTATGTGCATGTGTATGAACTTCACAATGTGCCATTATTCTACAATTTGGTTATCACTCTCCTTTTCTCTCTCGACCACGGTTTTTCAAAATATTTGTCATACTCTGCCATTAATTTTGAAGATTTTAGGGTATGTAATTTTACCCTTCGTATTCTCTGGCAGAAACCCTGCCTTTTAATTTCAAGCCATGGTAGATGTCAGTTCTAAAATGCTCACCCTGGCCATTTCGTCTGCCGATCTTATCTTCCTTAAAAACCGAACCCCCACTGGGAACACATTTCTCCGCCCACTCGTCCTTGAGTTTGAGTTCTGAAACCTGCTCCTCTGTCAGCCCCTGCATGTTTGGTGGAAGAGTGATCCCATGTTTCGCCAGCTCATCCATCTCTGAAAAATAATACAGTATGACAGTGAAGATGACCTTTATCTTTTTTATATGTATCTGTTTCATCACTTGCTTCTCATTATTTTTGGTTATTTTTCTTTTCTCTTATTCCTTTTTTTTTTTTTTTTTTTTTATATCCCTCTCCTCCCCCGAAAGAAAAAGAACAAAAAAAAGCTTGGATATCAGATATCGGTGTGTGTTGGTAGACTTTGTGAAATGACCCACCCCTTACTTTGCTCCTTATGGCTGTTGCACACATACGCAACACACAACAGCAAAAGGCCATACAACAGCAAAGATTTTGTGGTGTGGCCTCATGTGCGAGACCAAAGTCATGCCACAAAACAATTGTTCGCAACAGGCCATTGTGACATTATTTAGGCTTTGTACACAATAAATATCAAATTGCTTACCTTAATTTTATTTCAGTTTTCTTTTATTGGTGCTTTTAAATTAAGATGCATTATTGTTGAAAATGTATGGCAGTTATTTTTTCCAGATATTTCCCATATATGGGTCTGGGGATTAAAGTGTTTTTGTATCATAGAAGTGCTGTTGCTTGTGTGTGCGACAGAACGGTGGCAAGCCACAGCAACACTGATGTAATGACTCCTGTTGTGTGGCTTGTGGCTGTGGCATGTTGCCTGTGTGTGCAATGGCCTTTAGTATCTGGTACAAAACCATTGGTAAAATGTACAAGCTGACTCATGTTTTATGTACCGTTAGTTAAACTGGCGATATTGTCGGTCTGAAATTCAAGGGCTTTCAAAGTGTGGGATAACATTTTTCTGTTCTTTTTATTTCCACCTTCTTCGAAAGAATTGATCACATTGATATCGACAGCTGATAAAGGTAGTTTAATTTTTGTAAAGGTGGTGTATATATATTATTTGACACCCAAGATAAATGATTTTAATTATTAACACAACCACTTATGTTGTTTTTATAAGCAGTGATATATCTAAGAAAATTAAAAGTTTCTAATATTTTATTAGGAATTGCTGAATAAATAAATAAAAAAGTAAAAATCATGAGTTACAACCAATTAAATCTGCAATTGAGGATAAAATATCAGAGAGTCAGTGGACACAAAAGACAGAATGATCACGTGACAAATTTAGCGCCAAATAAGTGTGTGTGTGTGGGGGGGGGGTTTAAGTCAAAGATTACATGAACAATAAAAATAAAATATTAATTTTATTGTGTGGATCAAACATACAAATGGATACTGGTATGAGACACAATACAGGCTGTTAAAAAATAATGTTAAATTATGTTACAGTAACTGTTGTAAGCTACTGTAATTTTCCGTCAGTTGCGTTTCGATACACATTGCGGCTTGGTGCCTTTGATGTCCAGTGTGCTGACTGATAAAAAAATATTTCAGTGTGCATTTTTAAATAGCGGAGCTGGGTGCTGTAAAATAAGAGGGGGGGGGGGGCAGCAGCAAAACACAAAAGTGGGGCTGAAAAATGCAATAGTGGGGCAGCCCACCCTGCATAAATGGAACAGCAAGAACACTGTTAATTATGTAATATTACACAAAATTGGTACCTGCACATATTCGCTGAACTTTGAGACGACCATTATAGATAGTGGCAACTTCCTCAGTGACTCCATCTACAGGGGCGTCAACAGTCGTCTCATAAAGAAACTGACTTTCGTCACCTTTTTTTATGTGTAGCTTCACCATACTATAATCACAATTGGTTTTCTGAAATAAAAACATGTTAAATATATGTTTGTATATCCAAACAAATTTATAAATGTTACATGAAGCACAAATTGGTAGTTTAAAATATAACAAAGTTCTGGTGTTCTTCCTGGAAGACTGTACAGTGGAAATGTATGGATGAAGTATCATATAAATATCTGACATGTTTTGGGGGTTTTCAAAAGGCTAAAGAATTTTTTTAATATTTTTTTAAAAGATATATATGAAGGGTTTTGGAAGATTAATTTCCACTAATTTCATCTGTCATTTTTGATACCATTACATAATTAAAGTATCATGGGTGGACCAGTTTTGGTGAGCATAAGCATTCGGTTCTAAAGCATATCAATATTTATAAACAGACAATTGTTATTCAAATACTTAATGTTTTATTAGTATTTCTACATTTAACATGAGCACTAACTGGCCACTAAGTAGCTAAGTTTATTGCACATGTGTCAAAAACTGTAGCATGCATCAACAGTAAATATTGTTGAACTAGGTAACCTGTTTCGGTGGGTGATATATTTAGTGGTATAGCTTACAGCAAAAACTTTCCAACAAAACTTTTTTCAGTGTTTTATCAAAAGATGTATATTGTTTAACAAAACATACACTTATAATAATTTTAATTTTAAATATTTTAAGGAAAATTACAAAATGGAACCCTCGAGAAACAATGTTAACAAACAACATTTTAGGAAAACAAATGTAACAATTATGATGTCTTGCAATCGTGTTGTAAGTTGAGCAAATGAATGATTATAATGGTAAAATGGTTAAAAAATATAAGCTGCAATCTGAGTTTTAATAAATATATAAACAGATATCCAGAAAGATATTTATGTTAAAACATATAAGGACCATATATTTTTGGTGATGAGAGTTTTTCCAGCAGACATCATGACAATCCTCATCATGGCTCATGTGACTTCAAAAACCAGATTCTTGCTTTCTTTGCTCGTTTTAACTTTATTTTTACAAACATTTCTGTGAATATGGCCGACATTTGTTTACTCTCCCCATGCAAAAGTCAAATTCATAAAAAATATTCAAATGTACGTACTGTTGCACACAAACAAAACAGGGCAACAGACGATAATTTTATACCAAGTACACAGTAGATGGAAAGCAGTATATTTTGTCAAAAAATAAAATAATAAAAATCTTAATTATGATTAAGTTACACTAATTTTCCCAATCGCATCAAACATAGCACCCTGTCAGACAAAGGCAGTAATGGTTCCATTACATTTCGGTAACAGATAATACACGAAAATATGTTAAATGCCGCAATGTTTCTAAAATCACAAACCATGTGGTATACAACAGCGTATTAATATTAGGTTTAAACAGTACATTTAAGAAATATATCACTATATAATATAATAAAGAAATATGAATACATGTAGATACTTACGAGGTTTAAAATAAATACATTTACCACAACATCACAAACGCTGTGCCTTATATAATTGACTGGTTCGCCGACCTTACTTTATATATATAAAACAAACGCTCTTTCTGAAAGTTGGCGTATTCATAATAGAAAACCAATCTATGATTATTATTTATTTCCATGACGACAAGACAATGTAATTAAACCAAATAAAAACAAATAAAATAAAATGTATTTTTAAAGTTGTATGTGCTAATTTTGTTTATGTGTTGTAAATGTAAATCTGACACCGACATAAGTACATTAAAAAAAAAATTATTTGCTGTAACTCGAATTCCAAATTGTAATGTGTTGCCACTCGGCATAAACAATGGTTTTCTTGAGTCTTTTATGGTGAAAATATAGAAAATATATAGAAAACACGTATCGTGTATCCAGTAAAATAGCCGCCAGTTTGTGTTGGGGGGGGGGGGGGGGGGGGGGGGGGGGGGGGGGGCAACTGAGTAGTTCTAAAAGTTAAGAAGATAAGTTTCTATAGTGCCTAATGCCCCCCCCCCCACCCCCCCTGCTAGCTACGGCCCTGATATGTCAATATATAAGTTACATCCCAGAGAAAATATTCTGCCATCCCCGTCCTTCTTGAGAAAACGATCTAATGGGTAGTTTCTCGCTGTCGTAGCCAGCGGTTCGAGACCGGGGGTGGGGGGGGGGGGGGGGGAGTGTGTTTCATACCTTCCCAATCTCATCTCTTTTTTCCCAAAAACCTCAGGAATGTCAAATTAATTTTATATATAATAAGCAATGTTAAATATGGATGAAGAGTCTATGTTTATGGTTTATGCTCAAATACATAAATATAAAATAATATTTTTTTAATTAAAATATAAATATAAAATATAGCCGGTATCGGGCTGCGAACCCTATACCTACCAGCTTTATGTCCGATGGCTTAACAACGACACCACCAAGGCCGATTTTTAATTACTAGTATTAGGCAGCCTTGCCTTCCCCGTGGTTAATTATTAAAGTGACATTCCTGAGTTTGCTGCATTGTAAGATGTTTCCGACTAATAAAATATTTCTACGATTAAACTTGCATATTAAATATATTTTCTTGTTTAGAATATCAGTGTCTGTATATTCAATGTATTTCTGGTCGTCTTAATATTTGTAAGAAGCCCAAACTGGATTTTGTCTTCAAATAATTTCGTACGTACGAAAAAACAATATTTTAGGAAATAAGATGAACTTTAACCTAGTACAAATATTAGAACGATCAAAAACACGTTTAATATACAGCCACTAATATTGTATGCAGAAAAATATATTTGATGTGTAATTACAGTCGTCAAAAAGTCTCTGTTAGTCGGTAACATCTTAAAAAGTGCAGCAAACTCAGGAGGTTTCTAGACGTTTCGTACCCAAACACGTTCGTACCATACCGTTTCGTAACCACTAGCATACCAGTTCGTAACCAATTAAATAATGTCATACATTACACTTAACATTAATATTTTTTTTAAATACACAATTATAATGTTATATTACAAACATATTGTAACATCTAGCAAAAAAATTGTTGTAATAATCACTCCGTATCTTTTATAAGCATTAAATAAGCAATTATGTGCTGAGCATCACTGAAGCATGCCGTTTCGTAACCAAAAAGCATACCTTTTAGTAACCAAAAAGCATACCTTTTCGTAGCCAAAGAGCAATTCTTTTGTCTTGTAATTTGGTGTCGATTCCACAGTGCAGCGATGGTGTTTATTGTTATGCATAACCGTTCCGAGATATCGATCGGAATATTTCGCAAGACCGATCCTCTCTTCGTATGTATATATGCTCAAAACAAAAACATTCATACACGCACACATAACAAAAATATAATAAGATCTGATATACCATGTTTTTGGAATTTGAATTTTTATTTTAGGTCTAATAATGCCTACATTGTCCGATATAATACATTTTTGATAGAAGAATACAAATTTTTGTTTTAATTTATGCCTTTGTTTGGTATGCCTTTGGGTACGAACTGGTATGCCTCTGGGTACGAACTGGTATGCTTTTGGGTACGAACCGGTATGGTACGAAACGGTATGGTTACGAAACGACCTGATACCACTCAGGAATGTCCTTTTAAAAGGAGGGATTTACGGTCAAATAAGAAAAATGTAATGGAGTTATTGGTCTTAGGTTACAACTTTTTTTGGCGGCTTTCTTTGTCGAACAGCTGTGAAGTTTAAGGTGTAAAACTCAACTTATGTCACTACAGTTAATCTTAGCTACAATTATTTTGTGGAATGCGATCCTGAAGTAATCAATAGTCGCGCACCTAAGAATAAACAGTAAAATATATCGTCAACGTTCTTAACTGCGTACGGTTATGCTTGCAACTCCGTTTACTACGTTTTAGTTTGTTTGCTCGTGAATGGTTCACGCAATCAACATCCGATTTGTTGTCGTGCGCTAGTCGTTCATTTGTGAGGTTTTTCTTCACAATTCAGTAACATTTTCATTACCAATAAACTTCAGACAAGTATCTAAATACAAAACTTTACAAACCCCTAAAAATCATTAATTTTACTAAGTCGTTTTTGTTTATTCCTTAAAATTACTGATATCGTGTCCACATGACTTGTAGAAATTGACTTAAAATGGAGGAAGATGAATTGACATTCAGTGCCTGTCATGTGACCACATGTGCCAGATCAGCAAGACCAAATCATTTAATTTTTATGATTTTTAAGCCCCCTGTTAGAATTTGTTTTCAATTATTATACAACCGTATCCGGTGTATTGGCACGTCTGATGTTTTGACACACTTTGTATTTTGCGTAAGTATGCTTAGGAAGTCATGTTGTTGGTGTTTTTAATGAGAAATCAAGTATCGACATATTTATTGTTAAGGGTGCAATTAAAAAAAAATATATTAGAATTATCAGTAATTATATAATAATTTCAAACCAAATCATTCACCTGTTTTCGTGTATATAAATTTAAAGTAGGTCAGCCTTATTGATATTAAGAATGTTAAAACCAGTCTAAAACACCCTTCCCACATTTGTAAAATTATAGTAAACGGTATAATTATTTTTCTTCGGTTATTTTTATTTAAACAAAACGAACGTTTTACACCTTAATTGACAGTCATTCCAGTTCACAATTGTCACATCAGTCTTTGCCATGAGCAAAATCAAGGCGAGCTGAAGATCACTCTCGTGAAATGGTGCTAGGCGAGCAATCACTCTCCTCAATAAATGTATATGTACTATTTACTAAATAATGCTGGGAGGTATTACACTTTGTCACCATACTCGTGCCGTTGATGTAGTTTGTGACGCTCGCTTTACAAATCCCTGTATTTTGCACATAATTTGCACCAAACAAAATTGACGTAACTTCTACTACTTTTCTCTGTGATTTTGTAACCAAAATGGTCAGTCATCGGCTATGCTTTAAATATTTTTAATTTCACAGAATTACCTTTTCCTGCCATTGAAAAACACACACGCACCCACTAATTCGGAACACTTCGGTCGATATCGGACCGTTGTAATGTCTCATTCGGAATATCTCGGCCCGTCACGATTTCTCTGGTATCAGCCGAGATGTTCCTAGTTGTGATGTTCGTAGATTCTGTCGAGGAGTTCCGAATGAGTTTCCGTGATAACGGTGCAAACAAAGAGTTTCAAAGAAAAACATCAGTTCGAGATTGTTACTATGCAAATAAACACAACAGTTCGCGATAGTTACTACGCATATTTATTTGTGAGATAGTTTTTTGTGTCCGATTTGTGAGATCATTTTGTTGTGTCAAAATCATAGAGAAAAGGAGCTAGAAGTTAAAAAAAATTAATTAAAAGTTTATTGCAAGGCGATCGATTCGTAGATCGCCTAAAACTTTCCAGGCGAGTGTGGAGGCGAGTGTGGAGGCGAGCGCGAGCGATCGCTTGCCTTTCCTGGCGAAGACTGTCACATTGTTACAAAAAATATAAGCAAAATAAGATCCACGTGTGTGCACAATCTACCCGAGGAAACAAAATCCATGTAGGCATCTTAGTCATGCATGACAATGAACATGTATGCATCTGCAGTACTGTGCCACTTAAGAAAAACGATTCCAAAACTGATCATAAGATGGGTCATGTGTGATCGTTACTTTTCATAGTAATATTTTTAACAAGACAAAACAAAAAAGTACTAAAATAATCCTGGGACAATAGGGTAGCATTTATGGACTACAAAGTGAGGTCATGGGCAGTCTATAAATAGCAGGGTCAATAATCCATATCTACTGCATTGAATCACCGGACATGCAAATCATTTTGGATACATGGGGGTGCCTATATTTATGCACCATTTTAAAATGTTTATTTACTACAGACATAAAAAATGTGTAGTGTATTTCAGATAATGCACAGCTTCATTGGTGAGAGACACATTTTATTGAGTATTTCACAGTGTTCACATTGAAAATGGTCCTTGAATGCTTAGGTGCGCTGATACACCGGACAGCACTGTATTCGATCTGCAAAATGTATGCTACATTTTTGTGCCTCTACTGTAGTGAATAGTATTCATAATCCATGCATAACAATTTTAAATAATTTTGAGTGTATAAATTGTGTTAATTAACAATCGGTTCATTAAAAAAAAAAATATTTTACAAACTGTTTACTGGTATGAACGTAATGCCTATCAGTATTGACATCAAGTGTTAGCGATGTGTGTTGGTAAAATGCAGACTGGACCAGAACTCTTGACAAACTGAATATTTCCTTTTAAAAAATATAAAACAACGTGTTCGTCAACTGTGCATATTTAAGAAACATATATTTTTCATGTAGTGGCTTTAAAAATGGAAAATGACACATGCACGGTATGATACCTTTTTGCAAACGCATGCACCCGAATGCAATTAAAAACGTTGCACTCTTTCTTTAACTGGAGGGTGCTTTACTTTTGTTTACAAAAATGGATTTGTTTTACATCCACATTGTTGATTTTTCACGTTAACTGATTGCAATTTATTTTGTTTCACATATCATGGGCGAAAAATGTAAAATAGTATTTCCATAAATATCGTATTCATGTTTTTGTCGTTAGGTGAATGCAGTTTGGGACGTCAGTGGTACATAAAAAATAAAAAATAAAATAGATTATTTACTTAAATAGTTGGTCCTTTGCTGTATATAACATACTATTTGTTATTAATATTTACTGCTGAATTCATTTGCCAAAGCAAGTTTTTAAATAGAACCAACTTTTGGCGTACTCGTAAAACGTAACGAATAGTCACACACTCCATTCTATTCACATGTTTGGCAGTTTCCGTCTCTGAACCCTTATATTTGCTATTGGAGAAAACTGACTTTTCGCTCATGAAAAAACAAATGATGTAAAAATGTGACGTGTGCGACTATTGATATGTACAACTATTGATTACTCTACGATAAACGTTCACACAAAGGGCCACAACTCTAATCATGTTTATTAATTTTGATTATAAGATTACCCCCGTTTGAGTGTACCTTTGATACAGGGTTTTGCATTTTTACTGCTTGTGTCACACTGCAGAACCAATAATTTTAATAAATTTGAATAAACAGCATTTGCGATCGTATAACTTTAGTATGGATGATTATTATAAAATCAAGAAACAGGAAATGGTATTTGCTGACGTTCATTTTTATGTATGGTCGATTTGATGAAATAATGTTTTATTCAAGTTACTATTGAAATCAACAAACAAAAATTTATAAGCATGTCAGTTTCTGTTGTGAAGATATTAAAATTTAAAATACATGCTGTCATCATTCCTCATATATAAATCCTCCCGTAAACCGGGCTATTTTTTTTTTTATGAATGACAGGTGTTATGTAGCAGACGAAACATACAATAACCGCGGTGTGTGTATAAAACTATTGCTTATATTTAGGTTTCTTTAAAATTGCTCATCATTTAATATAGTGCTAATGTGCATAATGGCATCATGTATACATTTCTCTTGTCTTTTTCTGCTGTTTATTTTTTCCTAAGGTTTTTGTTAATTCATTAAAAGTATTCCGATGTCAGGGCTCGTGAGCATTGTGGAATTTTAGAGGGGAGAGTAGGGGAGAGGGTATTTTTAAAATGCCAAATTATATGTTATGTAATTGCTGAACAGCCCCCACTCTTCTCACCTCACCTACATGATAAAATAAAATAAACAATTTAAAGAAGTTAGTTAAAACGTAATCCAAGATATATATATATATATTCACACCAAATTTTAGGCACCAGAAGTGGAGATTGGATGGGAGGGGTACTGGTCCCCCAAGTCTTGAGATTATGTTACCCTCACCCCAAGTTGAAGGGATATTAATATATTACTGCACTGGCCCCTTCAGTTGCTGGAATCTTTCTTTTTTTTTTTTTGCATAATAGACTTGTATTTTTTACAAATAAAACATAGATTTAATCAATTAATAACTACTAGGGGATACCGCTACTCTTGGTCTCTACTGTGATTGTAGCATATTAATATCTTTAAAAAATGTAGTTATTGAAACAGGCATTCTGGATTCATATTGTGAATTTACACTTTAAAAAATGCAATAATTATTTTTAAATGTTATTAATATATGCAAATATCTGCCTGTTTACTTGGACAGAACAGTAAGTTTACTTGGGGCCTGATTCACTAAACTGTTGCAACTTTGCAATCTCACAGGACAGTGCAAAAAGACTTGCAAAGAGGATGCTTTTTTGTCTAACAGAGCCTAAGAGACCTTTGTGAATTAGACTCCTAGTTGATATTGGTTCTGACAGAGAAAAACATATTTTTTTATGTTGCAGTATTATGTCGCAGTCAACTAATGTCGATGTCATCTCGGGCTATGTGAAGGTTCTTCCTAGCAGTAGAGATGAATCAAGTGACACAGAAGATGACGACAATGACGATGATGATGCTTGGCTTGACTTTGCAGAAATGTCCGCTATGGCAGGTGGAGCTCAGTTTATACGGTGCTCAAAACCAAAAGAACAAAGAGGTAATAATCTACACTGCTTAAAGGTTTGTAGGAAACATTCTGTATGTACAATGTTACTCATTATACTCCAGCCTTGTGCGTATGTAAAGCAAATGAAAATGTGGCAGTTATTTTTCGTGGAATAAACTATTAAAAAAAAGTTAAAAACTGGGTTTATTTTTGTAAAAAAAATAATTCTAGTTAAAAAAAATCCTCAGAATTGACAGAGAGATAATGCATTTATGACTCAAAGTACACAATATACTTTCTGATAGTAATTTCATCGGCAGATTTTGATTTCCATCGTAAAGCATTGTACAGTTATTCGGATCAATGCTCTAAGAATGCCCAATATTAAATTTGATATAAAAAAGATAAAAGAAAAGAAAAGTATTAATTTAAATTTATACAAAATGAGAGTAAAGTTTATATCAGTACAAGTGAACTAGAACTTCGTTTCAGTTTTTATCAAAGCAGGGGTGGCAATTGGCTGACATTCCTGCCAGATATTTGGTCCGGAAAGCTACAAATTCTGCCAGCCTGTATCAAAATTGTCTGAACCAAACGAGATTGACTCAAACTATTGTGTAAATAAAAACGTGAAATAATTGCCTGTCCAATGGGACGACAGGCAAGACAAATTTACCGGCCCCTCGTGATATTGGTAGGAAAAAATGGTTCTGACGGCACTATTTCAAGCCCTGCTCTAGAGATGGCTTCCCATTTCATTAAATGAATTTCAAGCATAGGATCCATCCAATACAGTCTGAATTCAAAATTAACAAATATAAGTTTGTTCCATTTTTAACCCTGCCACGGCTAGGGATGGGACAGTTCCTTTTTTTAATTTTCGTTTTTTTTTTTCGTCCACGGTTCGATTTATTCGCAGTTTGATTTACAGGTACAGGTACGCCAGTTATCATACATACATTTTTATAAACTATTTTAAGAGCAAGACATTTTATTTTTAATGGTCATTTGTAACATAATTGTAAATATAAAATTATATCTTGACTAGAAAACAAAATTGCATTTTTATCATGTCATGTTAGCATGTCAGGTCTAGGATAATTGGGCAATATGTTCTCCACGAGTTCAGAGGGTTGGCGAAATAATTTAGGGGCGAGAATGCTAGGGATAGTCTGTCCCGTATGTTTTTTTTCAATTCAGTTGTCTTTAGATGCATTCTGGAGTATATAATATATGGGTGTCATGTACACATTATAGAAGTCTAAAAGAAATATGTAATGTCAAGATATATTTCTGTATTGTTTATTATTATTTCGATAATGTCAAACCTTTGTTTGAGAAGTACAGTCAAACCTGTCCTAGTGGCCACCTGTACTCAGCTGCCACCTGCCTTAAGTGGCGACTTTTTTCCCTCCCAAACGATTTATAATGTAAATGCACTTGTAATAAGCGGACACCTGTCTTATGCGGCCACCTAAATCGGATACCAAATTGCTAAAATATGTGTATTATTATTGAGCGGCCACAGTAAAGTTATATAAAAGAGATATTTTAACAACAACGATAAGTTGCAGCAAATAACCGGTCTTCACACCTTCAGTAATACTAGTACCCATTCAGTCCCGACATCTCTACTGTGTAGTAACATCGAATAATTGTCCCATCCCTAGCCACGGCATGGATAGAGTTCAATCCATATCAAATCCATGGCTTAATTTTGACAAAAATATTTGCATTTTGGTGAATTTAGTTTGGTGAATTTAGCTTGAAAATATTTAATTTCAAAGTTATTAGCCATTTTTTAATTCAGATCGTATACATGTATATGTATATGTCAAACACTGGTAAATAATATTGTTATGCAGAAACATCCATAGAAAATAAATCATGTGTTTTTTTATATTGATTGAAACATATTTCATTGCTTTTTAAAGAACAAATGGATTAGGCGCAGGTTATACAACTTACTAGGCCTTCTCCATAATACATACATTTTACGACAGTAATATATTTTTGCAATTTAAATTAAATATGAACAGAAATAAATATTATTGAAAAAGAGAAAGAATAAAGGAAACAGAAATTATTTTACTATTTTTTATAGAGCTATCTATAGATTTACATACGGTCCATAGCCATCTAGAATTAATAGTTATGTTTAGTTAGCTGGATTTTCTTATTTTTCTTTACTTTCTATGTTGGTATTTTCTATTTTGAGACCATGATTATAAAAACATAAAACTTCAGATGTCTTTACTTACGGCGATGCCAAACAACACGAATGCTTCATATGAGAATTGCCGATTGCTTAGCAACCAATGTAATTGTAATGTTGATTTGTCACAATCGGCTATTCTCGTATGAAGTACTCGTAATGTGTGACATCACCTTTAGGCTTCTACAAATTCTGTAGACTTAATCGTCTTTTATTAACAACTCAATCCTCTGAAAATTATGCAGATTATGATTGATTCATTCACTTGTTACTCATCCACGTTATTTTCACATTTACACCTCTGGTATATTTTGTACATGCATAAAATTTAAGGAATTATTTAGACGGTCATAAAACAGGTTATACAGAATGGAATGGGTTATCAGAATATTTGTTTCACAATTTTTTTATTCTCAGAGGCCTTACCCAAATTCAGCCAGCGAGCGTTTTGCTAACGTTTGCGAACTATTTAATTGGTTCCCGACATGACCATTTGGTTTACTGTAAATCACAGGGCTAGCTCTGGCATTCGCCAAATTTGACAATTGAGAATAGTTGAAAGCAGTTGGCAAATTTTATTTTAATTTGGCGAAATAATTGCATGTAATAATTGACATTTTAAAGAAAATAACTGTTGATTTCTGCAATTTGGCGAAATATTTTACTCACCCAGAGCTAGCCCTGAATCACATAAACCAGTCTAGCGGACATTTTTTGTGCTTGGTCTGGCTGAACTCAGCCCTGTATTTGGATGTTTTATAAATATGGCTCAGGTATCTGTACTCTTCTTGAACTTACAGACAAATCAGTTGCCACTCTTGTTTTCCAGTCACACTCAGCACAGTTGATGATAGGAACCGCTATCTGTTTGTTGGACGTCTAGTTCTTTTTGACCCATGGTGGCTGGTCACATCAGCATATGTGAAGAAGAGCAACACGTTCTATGGCCGTGGATTCCCCATGTACGACCTCAGAAGAGATCCCGTAGTTAGTAGACATCGACTTGTTCAGCAGTTTCTCACGGACTCTACGCGTGTTGAAGGGACCAATGAGCCCTTAGTTGAAGAACTACTCGACTACATACAGTAAGTAATGAACCTGTGATGTTTTGTTTATATTTTGTGTGATTTTTATTTTATTTTTTTAGTTAATACAGCTCTCTTTTTTTCAGGCTCATTTGTAAAAAAATATATATACGTATTGTTTATTATCCCCAGAAATTTTTTCAGGGTTTGAACTTGTAAAACTGAGGAAAATAATAATCCCATGGTTTATCAGCCATTAATGTTGGTGTGCAAAACTAAAGCATTCCATGACTAACTCATACAAAGTTGGGGGGTTTTTTTTAAAGAGGTAAAAAAAAGAGGATGAAATAACATATACAGTACTATATAGGTTCACAATGAATACATGTACTTACTAAATTTTATATGTGTCGTAAAGATAAATGATTTTTTTCAGTATTAATAAGCATTGCATAATTTAAAAAACAGTAATAATGATTATATTTGTTTTCCCCCGTGTTTTAAAATGTACTAATTACAGTGTCTGAAAATGTAGGTATATTTGTATGTGTATCGGGGTGGGAATTCTCCTCATATCAGCTGTGTTCTTATCATGGAATATTGCCTTTCCTTGCATTTTAATCGTCCTTTCCTCCAAAATGTGTCAGATGGCACAAATTTTAACCTAGGATTTCAAGAATTTCCGGGATCTCTCTAGTATTTCTCTTTTTTACAGTTCACCAATTTCCACCCCTGGTGTATGGTTGTGAGGTTCACACTTATAAATGTGTTACCTTAAATCTTAAATGTTTTTGTCATAGGAAAATGCTCACCTGCAGTAATTTCAACCAGTAACTTTTGTAACAAAGTGCAAAATTAAAAAGTAAAAATTATCCCTTCCAACTGACACAAAAAAACAAATGCCATCGATATGGCCATTACTGTCGCCAATTCATATTGTAGCAATTACAATTGTCAGTGTAATCGTTAAGTTTGATCCCTGTGTTACAGCAGGGCCGTACCCTGATCAAAATCCTAGGGGTGGGGCACTAATTTTTATAAACAAATGAAACACTATACAAATTAAACCCTGAGATGTGTATGCTGTTTTCTGAAGTAAAAAAAAAAAAAAAAAAAAAGTGAGATTCAAATGGGGGCAAACTGCTCCCCCCCCCCCCCCCCCCCACCGGAGGGTACGGCCCTGATTACAGATTGTTTCTGTTATGTATTTACATGTATTCAAGTTTATAAAATGTTGACCATTTACACAGAATTAAATACGCTGCATGTTTTTCATTTTTACAGGCAAACTGGTGATGATAATCACATGACATTTGACATGTTAGAAGAGAAAATGACTGAGTTCAGCCAGGATGACGAACACAAGCTGAAGTACATCAGATCTCTTGTCTGGAAATCATGTAAGAAAGAGAAATCTTACACGGCCGTCTTTATTACAGATATTTCACATCAAGTTTAACACAAATATATTGGCTTAATTTTTAGTATTTGCTTTATTTATCAGTTGATTACAGGTAGCATTCAGATTTTATTCACATGGTATAAACTGCTTTTAGGAGTATGTGTAAAGTAAAAGGTTTATTAACTTCATATCAAATGGATTTAAAAGTCCAGGGCTAGCTCTGGCACTCGACAAATTCGCCAGTTTTGAATTTCAAAAACGTTTGGCGAATTTTATTTTAATTTGGTGAAATAATTTCATGAAATAAATGATGTTTTGTTGCAAAATAAATGGGTTTCTGCTGTTTTTGAAGTGTGATTAATAATTTGGCAAATTTTCTGCTGAACCACAGCCAGAGCTATCCCTGCTTAAAGTGCATGCATTTGATTAGGAAATAATATGAAACTTTTTCCACTGCAGATACAATGTCTGAGTGAGATCCAGCTCAGTCGGTAGAATGCTCACCTGAGGTGCTTTGGTTGCAAGGTCAAACCCCCTTGGTGGACTCCTTCTCTGTTTGGGTTCCTTCCCCTCCAAACCAGGAAGGAAATGTTTTATTTAACGACGCACTCAACACGTTTTATTTACGGTTATATGGCGTCAGACATATGGTTAAGGACCACACAGATATTGAAGGTGGAAACCCACTGTCACCACTTCATGGGCTACTCTTTTCGATTGGCAGCAAGGGATCTTTTATATGCACCATCCCATAGACAGGATAGCACATACCACAGCCTTTGATGTACCAGTCGTAGTGCACTGGCTGGAACGAGAAATAGCTCAATGGGCCCACTGACAAGGATCGATCCCAAACCGACCTCGCATCACACGAGCGCTTTACCACTGGGCTACGTCTTTTCCCCCTCCAAACCAGTGCTCCATGACTGGCATATCAAAGGCCATGTTATGTGCTGTCCTGTCAGCGGGAAAGTTCATTTAAAAGATTCCTTATTGCTAATCCATGGAAAGATGTAGCGAGTTGCCTCTAATACTATATTTCGGAATTATCAAATGTTTGACATCCAGTAGCCCGTAGTTAATAAATCAATGTGATCTAGTTGTGTCGTTAAACAAAACCAACTTTTTACAATGTATAAACATAGCATTTGGCTGTCTGTAGAATTTTAAACAAAAGACTGGGGAGGGGGAGGTATAATTGTTCTGTGAACACATTAGTTCATATCCTATGAATACTTTGAAGTTTTGTATATGGGTTATTATTTTATTTATCTTTTCAAATATTTTAGGGAAGGGCAAGATGGTAAGATTTTCTCTGATGTTTCCAAACTTATTTAAGATGGCATGCAGGCTGTTGCCATATTACCTGTTGAAGCTGGTTACAAGTGACTATGATGAAGAAAAGTGCACAGAGCTTGATGAAGTAATCCGTAATTCCCCTTGGGTGTTTGGTTTCAAACAAGTAAGTAAATGTGTTTTAATAATTATTATTGGACAAGTTAGTAAAAAAAAACACTAACACAAAATGTGGTCAGGCTCTAATCTAGCCCACTAAATGGTGCTATTTCTTCACCGAAAGTCTGCTCAAGTTGCCGACTTATATTTTGGACCTAATCCCATTTAAAAAATAAAACCACACAAAAGGTGTCAAGACTCTGGTCTTGTTTACTGTCATAGCTCAATTAAACTTTGTCTGTTTGTTGTTTTACTTTGGTGCAAGGCTGTACATCAGAGGCTTTTCGTAACATCAGCAGGGCTTCTAGAATTTTTAAAAAATATACCAGCCATGGGATCAGTGATTTAAAAAATCTACTAGCCACGATTAAAAATTCACTAGCCCTACTTTACTTTAAAGTTAATACAATTTTACTAAATAATAGTAATAATCAGATATGTCACCAAAAGAGGGAGATAGAGCTTAAAATCACTAACATTGGGGGGTTGGGGTGGGTTCAGGATATTCATATTTACAAAACATTTTACAAAAAACAAAGTCACTAGCCGTTGGGCATGGCAATAGTACTTATTTACTAGCCCAACATTGAATATCACTAGCTATGGGAGTGGGGCTACCATAATCTAGAAGCCCTGGGTCAGTCAAGCATTGTTTGGTTCTGGGCCAGATTTATTTTGGTAATGCCAGAAAATACTCATTATCACTTTCATTTCAACATAACAATGACATATTAATTAATAGTTACTTAATACTCCTATCCCAACCGATGCCCAGTGATTGGGGTATAAAAGTCTGTGGTGTGTCAACTTTTCGCTAATTGCTCATTTTAAAAACAATTGGCAAATTTTATTTTAATTTAGAAAAAAAATTGCATGTAATAATTATTATTTTATTAATAACTTTAGAAAATAACTTGGTGTTTGTCATTTTTAAAGTTTAAATAGGTGATTTGGTTCACCTAGATCTAGCCTTGTTTGTGTTGTCCTGTCCCTGGGAGAGGGTGTATAATATCCTTTGTTGCTGTTCAGTAGGGGTAACCTGCTGGTATATATGGTAGAAGCTGGTTTCCTCTCTCACTATCTTTCTCGTTCTAGCCAGTGCACCATGACTGGTATACCAAAGGCTGTGGTATGTACTATCATGGTGCATATAAAAGATCCCTTGCTGCTTATCGAAAATAGCCCATTAAGTTGTGACAGCGGGTTTCCTCTCACAATATCTGTGTGGTCCTTAACCATATGTCTGATGCCATATAACTGTAAATAAAATGTGTTGAGTGAGTCGTTAAATAAAACATTTCTTTCTTTTTCTTTCTCTCACTATCTAAAACTAAATATCAAAACAGAATTTAGGATTTTAATGCTACCTGGAAGTTGTCGTTGTCTTTATTTTTTTAACAAAAAGCAAATATGAATCCTCCATTTAAGACCTGTCAGGGCTAGCTCTGGGTAAGCAAACAATTTCACCAAATCATCTATTTAAACTTCACAAACTGCAAAAACGCAGTTATTTCTTAATAAAATAACAATTATTACATCAAATGTATTCCCCAAAGTAAAATAAAATTCACCAAAGTAAAATAAAATTCACCAAAGTCAAATCAAAGTAAAATAAAATTCACCAAAGTAAAATAAAATTCACCAGTTGTTTTTAAAATTAACAATTGGCAAATTTGGTGAGTGCCAAAGCTAGCCCTGCATGTAAAATTTCTCTTCTTTTTTTTGGTCCAATATCATTGAGTCTTGTTTATTTAAATTTCAACATTTTTTTTTTTTTTTTTTTTTTTTTTTTTTTTTTCAGATTCTGTCACGTGAATACAATCTCACAGGGATGGAAGCCAATATTTCTATGTTTGAGACATCTGGCATTATCAACGATGTTCCTCCTGTAGAGCGAGACGCTCTCTACCTTTACAACGCTCTCAAGCTGGATGCCCGGCAGAGGGGTCACACCTACTTCCCGCTGCAAAAACTCAAGTATTCTGAGCGTTATTTCAAACAGTATGTTGTGAGGAAGTGGAAAAAGGCTCTCGAGTTTCTCGAAGCCAACCATGTGATTTACATAGAACCCGAAGGCAAATGTCAAAACATATTCCTCTACTCCAACTGGAAGGCCGAACGTGACGTAGCAGACGGACTGAGGAGTCTGCTGGTCAGAGGGACGAGAGATCCACCGAAATGGAAAGTGGACTTTTCCAGGTTAGTTTAAAGTTAAAGTTTGTTTAATAACACCATTAGAGCACATTGATTTATTAATCATCGGCTATTGGATGTCAAAACGTTTGATAATTCTGACATGTAGTCTTTAGAGAGGAAACCTGCTACATTTTACCATTAGTAGCAAGGGATCTTTGATATACACCATCCCACAGACAGGATAGCACATACCACGGTCTTTGATATACCAGCCGTGGTGCACAGGTGCACTGGCCCACCGACGGGGATCGATCCTAGACCGATCGTGGAACAAGCAAGTGGTTTACCACTGGGCCACATCCTGCCCTGGTTAGTTTAAAGAGAATGTCCTGAGTTTGCTACTATTTGTAACCCACAGAGCAGTGTTAATAACTAAAATTGCATGTCAGATGATTTTTCTTGTTTGGAATATCAGTGTCTGAGCCCATAATTTCAAAGCAATCTTAGCCTACGAAATTGTAAAATCACTGTAAGCTATGACATCACTATGGTGTGTGCTGTAGTGACGTCACAACCTATGATGGTTTTACGATTTCGCAGCGCTAAGATAGCTTCAAAAATATGGGCCGTGGATTATACGAGGTGTTTTTGATTGCCTGAATGTTTCTAGAAGCAGAGACTACCTTTTTCCTGCCAATAATGTTTTATGTATGATTCTTTTTAATATATATTAGGAAGTAAAGTGAAGTTTTAGCTATTACAAACATTAGGATAACCAGAAACACGCTGAATATACCGACACTGATATTCTAAACAAGAAAATGTAATTTTAGTTGTTCCGTTAGTCATAAACATTTCACAGAGGAGCAAACTCGGGACATTTCCTTTAAATAATGGATTATTTAAATTGTTATTAACGCTAACAGGCCTCTCCATGACAGGTGAGAAGGGATTCAAATCTACCTCATACTTATCCAAGCTTAGACATATGGGCTCCCAATTTTGTATGTGTGGGGGTGGGGGAGCAAATTAAATGTGCCCAAATTAAACGAAAAAAATGGCCAAATCTGGATGATAATGTTTATTCATGTTTGCATTACTACCTGACAGTTATATAGGGTTACAAACAAATCACTACACATCTAATATTATGATGAAAATACATTGTGAAAATGTTTCAGGCCAGCTTATTTTGCTCAAACCAGGCCATCGTTTTTGCCCTAATACAACAATTTATCCCAGATCCTTCACCCATATTTTTGAAGCAATCTTAGCCTACGAAATTGTAAAATCATTGTAAGCTGACATCACTATGGCATGTGTTGTAGTGACATCACACCCTACAATGGTTTTACTATTTCATAGTGCCAAGATAACTTCGAAAATATGGGCCCAGTGTCTTGTGCTTATTTATCCAAGTATGAAAAGTAGGCAGTGTTTCTGCACTCACCTTACATTATTTTGCTTTATTCAATGCTAATGATTTTAGATGTGTTAAAATACTCCTCTGACATAAAATGTCTTGTCTGAAAATATTATCAGTAGAGCTATGGATTGCTCTCCTGCCATTTTTGCAAATATCAAGATTTCTAATCTTATAAATGAAAACACCAGCCATCCTATTATTATATCTTGCTTTTATTTTGGTGTGAGTTTTTTTTTCAAGCGTATGTATAATCTTATTTCACATCTAGTGCTGACTTTGAAGCGATTCGAAAGGATCAAGACCAGTGGTTAGCGACCCATCTGGTGAGTAACTCTCCAGTCACTGTGCTGTCTGGGAAAGGAGGGTGTGGCAAGACTACTGTTGTGACAAAGACTCTGGAACATATCTGCAAACAGAGGTATGGGGAAATATAAATTAACATCTCTTCCAGAATTGATCACGTTGGTATGATGTATGATGGGAGTCACTGTGTAGTTTTGGTGTTTGAATGTCTGTCCATTTGTCCCATACAGTGGAACCTCGTTAGTCCAGACAGTATGGTTATTAAAAAAAACGTCCGGATTACTGAAATGTATGTGATGAGTAACCTCCCTTGATTCACAAACAAAATAAAAACCAAAATAAAAATGAAAAATCTTTATTTTTTTGTTGTTGTGCCGTACTGCAAACGTCGTTTACATCAATGGTTCACAAAGTACTCTGTGATAGCTGGTTGTCTGAACAGTTTAGTGCAAACAAGTTTTGCATTCTGAGAAGAGCATCGCCTCAAAGTACCTTAAGAGTGATTCAATGTTTTTCTTGGCTTCCTTTACTGAAGGGGTTGGCATAGGAGTTGGAGAATTCCTGCATCCATTGGCTGTATGTAAAATACACCCATCCCCCATAACATGATACAGTGAAACCCCTCAAAACCGGACCCTCAGTAAACCGGAATTCCCTCAAAATCGGAGGTTTTACACGGTCCAGTTATTTGAGTATCTTTTAACACTAAAATTTACCCCTCTACCCCGGAAACCCCTCTAAACTGCACCAGACGAAATTATCCAGTCCCATTGTGTTCCTTTAGTACAATTTTTACCTCAGAAAACCAGACTGTCACACCAACGTCAATCATTACTGCTTTACTTCCACTTTGAATACCCACTCAGCCGATACCGTGATTGCGTACATAGAGCTATTTACATGTACACATGCTCCGGTGTCACTGTTGTGCAGTTGACAAATACTAATTAAGGGATTAGTTACTATCAGGGGTGGGGAAAAGCCCCTTTTCCCCGGTCTGGGAACAATTATCGATCTCCGAGACCGATATTATTTTTTAAAAACGTATGTTTGCCGGTCCCACTTCTGTCATTCTTGTCGGTCCAAAGCATGTGTCTGTTTTTATTACTGGGGAAAATTTACTTTTTTGGCGGTGCATCTGCACGTGTTTATTTGTCTACATAAATAAACTGATGTGGATTTTGATTCTCAAGACTTGAACCGGTCCCAAATTTAATATAAAAAAATAGTCACTTCCACCAATGCACTAGGCATTCGTTCAAATCCGCAGAGACGGTCACGAGATTAAACAGTCGTTAACAATAACACCATTCTTGGTGAGAAAGCTATCACGGCATTTACACTCCAATTAAAACAAAAGACCCAGAGTTTGCAATTGGTTACAATCATTGTCCTGTCACGGTGGAAGTGTCATTGCAATCAACATCTGTGTACAGAGGCCTGTCGGATCGAGTGTCAAAAGAGTCCCGACAAAATTGCAAGAGGTCTTTGTGAAGTGAACACTGCTTTAAAAGAACATAAAATCTACTGAAATAATCTATAAATGTATTTATTGTGGAATATTCAGTGTAGTGTATCTAATAATTATAAAGGTCTTGAAAATTATAAATGGTTTCAACTTTTGTTGTTGTTGTTGTTGTTGTTATGATAACTTGAGCCGATAGAGGTCAAGTGATTGGTCAGCCAATTAGCAACGTCGTTAGTAATCAGTTAGTCTAAACATGTGCTAGATGAAGCTGTCAGAAGACTGAATGGTGTCATACCTGCTCTTTGTGAGTGTTTTGTACAATAAATTGAATCGAAATTACTGAATACTCGTACTTATATACATATAATTTATATTAATTTTTATTTATTCCATTGGGCTAAATGTACAAACTGACAAATGTTTTTTTCTTTTCTTCATGTTTTGATGGGTTTTTTTGTTCGTGATTACTATATCAGCAGAGAACACCAACAAACGGTTTACCTCAATACTGAAACCTCTGTAAACAAGATACCCCTCAAAACCGGACTTTTTTCTTGGTCCCATGGCTGTCCGGTTTTGAGGGGTTTCACTATATATACATTTTCAATCTATGATAGAATAGATGACTTTGCTTTGGTCGATAGCAATAAAATATATTTTTAAATGTTTAGGAGGCATGATTGATTTATGGCCACTGAATCATGATACATACATGTCATAAATATTATTAAAGTCATTGACCTTAACAGTAGAGGAATGTATATACACCTTTTCTGTTACTTGGTAAAAAATGGAGTAATTGCTGAAAATATTTTACACAGCCTAATAACTAGCATATTGGGATATGATTCGTATTGCAACCCAGGTATCAGGATACTTATCTTATTACAACTTACTCGTATTGTTACACCCCTAATATGCCCCTTCCCTACTTCATGTATCATCCCTTCAGGCCTGAAGAGCTTTGCACATTGTATTTACCATAGTTTGACACCCAATAGCCGATGTGGCGAGACGTAGCCCAGTGGTAAAGTGTTCGCTTGATGCGCGGTCAGTCTAGGATCGATCCCCGTCGGTGGACCCATTGGGCTATTTCTCGTTCCAGCCAGTGCTCCACAACTGGTATATCAAAGGCTGTGGTATGTACTATCCTGTCTGGGATGGTGCATATAAAAGATCCCTTGCTGCTAATCGAAAAGAGTAGCCAATGAAGTAGCGACAGTGGGTTTCCTTTCTCAATATCTGTGTGGTCCTTAACCATATGTCTGACGCCATATAACCGTAAATAAATTGTGTTGAGCGTGTCGTTAAATAAAACATTTCCTTCCTTCCTTCCCAATAGCCGATGTATTTTTCGCGCTGGAGTGTCGTTAAACATTCATTCAGCTTTGCACAATACACATTTTATTCCCAATACTAATACATGTTGAAATGATATTCACAATAACACTTATCTACTAATCTCTGTGTATCTCAAATATATCTTTCCATTCTAGCGAAGCTTTACTCGGTTCGGTGTTGATTGAACGACAGCTGTCTGAATGTGATGCAGCTAACACACCAGACGATGACGTGACCCATTACGACGTCGCAATGCAGACATCCATTGACAAACAAGAGAAAGATTGTCTGTCGGACACTATGCTCGGCAGTCAGATTCTTCTGACGGCACCCACGGGGAAAGCTGCCAACCTGCTCGGCCACAAAGCGAACCTGAAGTCCTGCACACTGCACAGTATTATCATGAGTTACAAGATGCACTGCATCGAGCGACAGAAACGAAGGAAGGAGGGAAAGGACCCACCAGTGTGGACGCACAGCGGTAAGAAAGTCTTAGTTGTCGACGAATGCAGTCTAGTTTCCGTGGGAACGTTTGCAACTGTGTTGAACATTCTGCTTTCCCAGTGTCAGCTGAGCAAGATTGTCCTGTTGGGGGACATTCGACAGTTGCCGTCCATCGAGCCAGGGAACTTTCTCACGGACATCTTCCACTTGTTTCAGTGTTTAGGCTTCGGGATTGAGCTACGAACGAACCATCGGGCAGAGTCGCAGCTGATTGTGGAGAACGCAACGAGAATCTCAAATCAACAGAGTCCGAGTTTTGATTCTATGAGGAAATTTCATCTGCTTGTTCCGGAGGTTGAAGATGATCATTGTAAGAAATTAGTTACAACAAAAACTATATATATATATATATATCCCACAATCATACATTGTATATATTGGCAAGATATGATGATATCTATATTTTCGGTCACTGACCTAAAATATAGGTCACGTGACATAAGCCCTACTCAACTCGAGTATTTAAGAGTAGATTTTTAATAAACCTACTCTTTAAATCATTTGTTGAAGTACAGTAAATACAAATAACTTTTAGTTTTACTATAACAATACAAAACTTGTATATTTATTTATGAATTAGAGTTTACAAACTTTTTTTTTAATGTGACAGAATGTAGCTAGTGTCTTACAAATAATGACATCATGTATCTTATATGACGTCATATGGCAAAAGCCTTGCTACGTTGACAGTACTCTATTTGCGCACACAAAACTGGAATAAATAATAATTTTCCAAATATTCCTGTTGGATTGCAGATTAAAAGAATAACTGGTTACTGTGTTAAAATATTGGGCAGGTCAAATGGCGAATGCAGCTTGGCAGAGCCTCGACTCATTTGCCATTCTAACCTACCTTATACTAGCCTCCATTCTAAATGTCTTTTGTCAGTTATTTCAGATTCAGTCATACCAAAGTACAAAATAAATTGATTCTCAGACAAATTCTTTTTTTATTTCGTGAGGGAGGATTTATTATTTTATTTTTTACAGTGATATAGGTCACTAGAAATTTGCAGCTCGTACCTAAGTTTATAAATATATTCTGTTCATAATTAAAATAACATATTGTGACATAATGACTTGATTTAATGGAAACATTTTAACATTGTTTCAAATTTCCTATCTTTGAGGGTGTTTATGTAAATATTCTCATAGAATACCTGTAGTTTGAATAAAAAAATTCATCACAGCCCTTATTATTCAATGCACCATGACCTGAGCATCAATTCTTTTCTTACTGTTTGTGAGTATTACTTTTTGAATTACATGTATATCTTAACCATTGTACATAAAAATAGAACATTTTTGTTTGTTGTTTCCATGTGCTACGATCCATATTTGCCACCCAAAAAACACTAAATGTTGCAGTATTAATCTGGTTTACAGTAAAAAAAACAAAAAACATCTGTTGATTTTTTCAAAAAACTAATTTACTGCTCAATTATTTGAAACTTGGGTTTGGCAACTGATTTTTTAATTAATTAATTTTTTTAATTTTTTTCTTAAATGACTTAGTTTTACAGCAGTACCGTTTTTGCAGATCGAGATGTTGTGGTGAGGAAATTACTCAAGGACTCTCCTGCTGTCAAGGATCACGTGACTTCTCAGTTTGTGTCCTTCAGAAAGTGAGTTGTACCACAATGTCAAAACTGGAAGTTAGGTCACAAATACGATATCGATAGTTTTATAAACACTGTCTATAAGCAGGGCTCACCCTGTCCATTGCCAAATTAGCCAATTTCAAAATTTTATTCAAAGTGGCTACAACATTTAGTGTTTGGCAACTAAAATTTTCTGTAATTTACCCGGTAACCAGTTTTGAATAATAATTAAAAAACCACTCTTTTGGGCACAAGGTTTATCATCTTGACTTTGGTGCAATCTAAAAGCCTAACTTATATATCTTTATTGCATTCAAATTCTGTACATCTTTTCTATAAATCATCCATGGGCTATTTGATAAAAATTAGAAATACACTTTCCCAATGTTTTGTCACCTCAGACTGAATTGAGTGCCTCTCAAAAACAAAGGGACCATGAGATGTAGCCCAGTGGTAAAGTTTTGATCTAAGATCGATCCCTGTCGGTGGGCCCATTGGGCTAACCAGTGCACCACGACTGATATATAAAAGGCTGTGGTATGTACTATCCTGTCTGTGGGATGGTGCATATGAAAGCTCCCTTGCTACTAATGGAAAAATGTAGCGGGGTTTTCTCCCTAAGACTTAATGTCAAAATTACCAAATGTTTGACATCCAATAGCCGATGATAAATGAATCAATGTGCTGTAGTGGTGTCCTTAACCTTTAGACTACTGGATTAATTTTTAACAAAAACCACGTTGAGTGGGTACAAGTTTATAATTTTTACTCACATATATTCACTCAAATGTTTCATAAATACATGAAATAAAGTTCATATATGAATCGGTAAGTATTATTTTCGTGTCTTTTTTTGTAATTTTTATTGTTTTAGATCGGCTAATGGTGGTTAAAATTAGGCAAAAAATCGAAAAAGTTGCGTTTACTTACGGGCATTTGTGGCCAGCTGTCCAGTATTTATGTCCATTATTCCCGATAACCGTGGTTTTCTGACCAGAATTTTTTTTAAAACCCGAATACGATTCATATTGCAATATTTGGGTATGTTGTTGGTAAAATGATCAAATTTATTATTAAATTAGCTGTTACAATCAGCTATCGATCCCTGAAAATTACCGCGACGTGCCGCCATTGTTGTCAAGCGAAAATACTTGCCGAAAACCACTTTTTGAACTCAAAATTTCAAGGTATTTTCAATTGAAAAAATCAAAACAAAAACCACCATTTTGAAAAAAATCATTTTTCTTTAATTATATTTCCGTTTCCGGTGAGTGTCGTGTGCAAAACGGCGGGAAATATGAATTGGGGAATGCACTGTATACAGTGTACAGTATATCGACTGACGTGACGTCGGGCGAGATATCTCGCCTGCAGTAGTCAGAAGGTTAAACAAAACAAACTTTCCTCTTTTTTCAGTCATTATGATGCTGGTTCATTTAGCAGGTCAGCTGCTATATGTGACACAGCCTGAAAGCCGATGATAAGTGAATCAATGTGCTCTAGTGGTGTCATTATAAATAAAATATTTATTTTTATTACCCCCAAAACGCCTGCACAGAACCATTTAGCATTTAATCAATACAAATTATGTCGCATATTTGAATAGCTTTATAAATACAAACATAATTATTGTGTTATTAACGTCTTGCTTCCAGGCGTGACTGTGAAGCGATCAATGAGATCTGCTGTAGACACTACAACCAGCACAGTCTGAAAACGCCCAAGAACAAACTGGACTTCAAGGTTGGAGACAAAGTCTGCATGACAAAAAACGGCTCCATCGTAAACCATCTGAATCGACTGCCGGAGAACATCGAAGAGGAAGCACAAGAACTAGCCGATCCTAACAGGACAATTTCAGTTTTAACTCCAGCTAAGTGGACACACACTAGAAATAATATTTCAGTCAGTGAGAAACTGGACTCTACGTCGTGCAATGATTCAGTCAGCCAGGAGCGTGGAGTTTTGGGCCGAGAGTCTAGAGAGCCTGGATCCGCCAGCAAGAAGCCGATGCCAAGCCGAGGATACGTGTTTGGAGATGTTTCCAAGGGCAGTAATGTAGAAACCAAGGAGAAGGCGTGTCAGACAGCCAGTATGGGTAACGCTGAAGTGAAACTCAGCAATGGAGAAGTGTTTTTCATTACCGACGTGAGTTGACCGATCTCTGAAAGTTGCGAGAACGATGGTTTTCATTGTGTATCACTCAATAGGTCCAATTTTGCGTAACACCATTTTTGGGTGTGTGTTAAATTTAGGACATCGTTCACATGGTCATTATGGGTTATGCACAAGAGAAGTGAGTTACCTGAATTTGTTTAGTTTTTTGCATCGCCCATAAATGGTTTGTGCACATTTTCAGTACAGTACGGTACAGTAGTTGCAGATTTTTGAATATTTAAAACTAGTTTTTATTACTGGTACAGATCAAATGACATTTTCGTTAAAAAGTAATAACAGTTGTGTGTTTTGCGTTAGTAAAGAGTGCGGAAGCAGGGCTACCTCTAACACTTGCCAAATTCACCAATTGCCAATTTTAAAAACAGTTGGCAGATTTTGTTTTTAATTTGACGAAGACAATTTGTGTAATATTTAATATTTTTTTGGGAGAATAGCTATAGGTTTTGCATTTTTGAGATAATTCAGCACACATTTCTGATCACCCAGAGTTAGCCCTGGGAAGTGACACAAGATTGTTACTTAAAGTTAAATGCACCTTACTAAAACAAAACACTCATTATTAGTGTTTTATAATTAAATATATACATGTATATAAGTTTAAATTTTCTTTGATGTGTGCTCATTTATAATAACACTGCTTTCTACCAAAATTTCAATGTAGCTTATATTGTATTATTTTTTTGATTCCTGTCGGTAGGCCCATTGGGCTATTTCTCGTTCCAGCCAGTACACCACGACTGGTATATCAAACACTATGGTCTGTGGGATGTTACATATAAAAGAATAAAAGATCTCTTGCAGTTAATGCAAAAATATAGTGGGTTTCCTTTCTAAGACAATATGTTAAAATTATCAAAATTGTTTGACATCCAATAGCCAATGATTCATAAATCAATGTGCTCTAGTTGTGTCGTTAAACAAAAAACAAACTTTCAAATTCACTCTTATTTTAGGATGTAACAGAAGAAGATAAACAAGGAAAGAGGCATCGATTCTTGACTTTGTCTGACCAGGATAAAGATCGGGAAAAGATTGTGTGTGCCAGGTTTTACGACTTGAGGAAAGAATGCAAAATAAAGCATGCTTGGGCCAGGACAATACATACATATCAGGTAGCATTTGAACATATTTTATTTTTACATTTTTAAAACAAATACCGGGTAAATGAATATTTTGACCCAAGGTAGGCCATGATACGACAGTTGAAAAACCAAGGTGAGTGAAAAATTGCACACCTCAAAATGCTTAGGCAAGTGAAAAATCGCACTCATCAAAATGCTAAGATGAGTGAAAAAAGCATTATTAATTTATGAAATAATTAGTACATGTAAATGTAGAGACATATATGTTGCAAAAATGAACCAATAAACCAATAATGTTTTCTTTTAAAGGCATACTGTCACATATTTAAGGACCTTATTTCTCTAAAAATGGATAATAAATAAAAATTACATTAATTGTTGGAAAACAAATCTAGCTATTGCATCACTTTAACTGAACCATAATGGAATGAAATCCATATCAACCCTCTTGGCAATTTTAGTTTTTGAATTATGGACCATTGCCATAATTCAATTATTTTTTACAAAATATCATATCAGTATGGTGGTTATGAAGATGGTTGAATGAAGTACATTTAGGGACAAATCAAATAATTTTTGTTCAGGTAATACAATCAAATCCGCTTATTTGGATGTGCCTCGTGCAACAAAATTATATTCAAATAAGCGGCATATTCAATAAACTGAAGAAACAATTTCGACATACAATATACCCAATTAAGACCTCTTGTTGATTTATGCAAACCCTAATTACGATTCTCCCAATTTGGGCCTCATGAAATGTGGAATTTTCGTCAGAAACCGGTAAGTATTTTGTGTTAATAAAATACCGATTCCAAGTTCCATATTGTGACTCTGATACATTATCAAGTTTGTCTATAAACTTGATAAATACAAGAGGCAACAGTTAATGCCGTTTGTACCCTAGAAGTAGAAGTGACTAAACATCTAATGACCCAGATAAAACCACCGGAAGCTCAATTAGACTGGCCACAGTCAAATAATTAAAAGGCCGTTATTAACTTCTTGATAATTAAACGGCCATTATTAACTTTGTACATTTGTAAATCAAATGCAACAAGACCCCACCCCCACCACCCAATATAATCTTGAATAAGTAGTCATTACCATGTTCTGTGTTTTACCAGGATGTCTATCTGACTATTATCTGTGTGCATTTGTAACTGATTTGACAGGTAAACTAGACTGGCCAAAGTCAAATAAGTGAAAGGCCATTATTCAATGTAACAGAAGGAAAAACACAAACACAAACGCTAATATCGGGCCCGATATTGCAATGTCTTTTTGTCTGGCGACGGAAAACCATTCTGATAAGGCCTTCTCCACATTGGCTGCTTTTCCCGTTCTCTGTCTATTTCGTTCTGGGTTAGCATTGGCGAGATACTGGGCACATATCTCGTCGTATTTCTGAGCCAAAGATAAATCGTTTCGTTTCCGTTTATTTGCCATGTTGACATTGTGAAAAAAAAAAGTTCTTGTCAATATTTATAGCCAAAAGATGATTAATCCAACTTGCTAAGAAAATCTCCTACAACTTACCTTTTGTCGGCATTTAACAATTTAAACAGTAATCACCATAATCGGTCACCCCAAATGGAGCCTCACATTGTGAGCTGCAGAGGAAAAATCACGTGATCAAAAGATCCCGCTAAAAGTAACACTAGTAGCAAATGGCTTTTGTTTTGTTACTGTCACCGACAATTCATAGAGAAAAATATCTGACAAGTGTTTATTTATGGATTAAACATACACTGCTTCAAAAGTGGCCGACATGAGATTAAGGGATGCCTGCTTACGAAACGCACATAGCCGCCAACAAGGTGGGAATGACCGACTTTGATCCTTGATTGTCCTGCATTGTCTCAGCCATTAGGTCACATTTGAGATGAATCTCAGAGTTCGTGGATTAATTACGATGTAATTAGGAAATGTATTGATTAATAACGAGTCATCCGAAATAATTTAAGAAACAAGAAAACAAGTTTGTTGTAAGTCTTTTCTCTTTTTTTAACAATGAAATTAAATAAAATTAAAAGTATTCATTTCTGCATGTACGATAGTATGGTATTACATACGATCATAAATTTTACAAAAACACATCAAGTAACACAAACTTTCCTATGTTTTACATGCAATTGCCATTCGGCAAGGATAATTTTATATTCAAATATCCGAAAACACGTTAAAAAACACATCCAATTAACCGTTGGATTTTATATTCTCATAATGGCAAATGGTTCCGTGCAGGACAAACATATTCAAATATCCGAAATATACAATAATCCGACATCCAATTAAGTGGATTTGACTGTACTTTGTTAGACCATTAAATACATGTAGGTCAGTGGTCTGTGACAATATGCCTTTAATTTTATGTTGTTTGGTTCATTAGTGTAGTCCGACTTCTTATCCCTTTCAGGAATGGAGTTATAATAACTTATTAAAATATTTCAAGAGTAGTGCTATAGAAATATAATTATGACATACACTGATGCAGACAATTTGATTTTTTTAAATTACAATTCAATACTATTCAGATAATTTTATGTACACAATTATAGATACCTTTTCAGTGTTAGATTGTTTGATGAACGTGCAGCTAAACATGTGTAGGAATCAACTTGTCTTGAATTTCATTATTATGTACAATGAAACTTGATTAGGATAGTTGGAATGGAAAAACCCCTGGTTCTGAGAGGTGGTTCAATTAGAACTACGGCCCAACATCTCAGGTGTGCACTACCGACTGAATTAAATCCCTCAAATTATTAAAAACTATAATAGCTCGTTAAACGTAGGCCTACAATTAGTTCAATTGATAGTGTTGGTTGGGGCATTGACATTCAGGTGGCATTTTTAATTCAACAATTACACAACCAATCTCCCTCCCTCAACCTTTTGCAACACGTCATTTAACATACTACCAGTTACAAACGGCTCTGACATACATGTCAAGTCAGCATTACGTTATTGATCTAGAACGGTCCCAATGTTGTTGATAGAAAATATACAAACTCCGACAAAATCTGTCATTACAAAGGATTTTATTCCAAACGTGTGATGCCATAATAAAGATAATCTAAAAAATAACAACATAATTTGAGACACCATTATAAATGCGTAACAAGTAGACCAGCCTGTGCATGCAGTCAGAGTTCCACTGACCCCGATAGCTCTGATTGGTCAATATGCCACATAGTACTGTGCATCAAATCATGTTTCAGTCACATGGTCTGTGACTCACAAACAAAAATTAAATAGTCAGCTATGATCACTGATTACTATTACTATATTTTGTACATTTACAAATAACAGATGTACATTCATTAATACAAATATTTAAATGAAGTTTTATTTCTTTCTTTTTTTAAGATAATAAAAGAAGAAAAATAATAGACATAAAAAAAGACTTTTTTGTAAATGAGACCTAGGCCTATTCCTACATAGTATCATTTCTTTTCCTTCTTTTTCAGTCCGTCTACTTTTGAATTGTCTTTGTTGTAAACGAGACCTAGGCCTATTCCTACATACCTATTACCATTTCTTTTCCTTCTTTGTATTAGCAATGGTTGCAAAACAAGGCGTCGCATGTGATGTTTACTACCCTCATTTCCGACGTCTATTTTCGCCATAGTTGCTCAGACTCCAGTTCATATTTTCTTGGTTCTTGTCTGAATGTATAGCTCGGCTTCTATGGGTTAATTTCTTCAGGAAAACTTTTGAGTTTCCCACGAATACAGCGTCCATTACTGCTCATTGCCTTTGTTTTTAAAATATTTTTTGTTTTGATTCATGAGCACAGTCTAGAACCATTGAGTCATACTTGTTCTATTCTTGGGCGAACAATTTCACCAACTATATGAACTACATTGCACACTTCTGTGGTAACAGACTCCGGCCCATAGAGTCGTCGTCGTCATCGTCTCTTCCCCCCCCCCACACGTGCCCCCATTACTGAGTGTCTGTGGCACTCGATAAACCCCCAACTCTTACTCTGTCAGTTCCAACGCTTACTAGTACTTCATTTTGCAACCGCTGATTAGTCTGTCTACTTTTATTAAAGTTGTCTTTGTCTAAATTTCATTTCTTTTTTAAAGAAAGTAGAATGTTACACGCTTACCATCTTCGGGACCTCACGTAAGCTTTGTAAGCTAACAGTTATGAACTAATCGAGACAATTTTACCGACTTCGCCGATTTGTGTAAGCAACTATTTAATTCAATTCCTTTTCCTTTTTTTCATAACTATATGAGTTAGCATTATCAGACATTGTGATCTATTACTTTACAAAAGTGAACTGTTTCGAATTAATAATAAATTAAATTGGCAAAGGAATTTTTACCGGATTGGTACGTCTTCGAAGATGTCTGTTTAACCAGTGTTTTCAGATATGTATTGCAAAGATAAGTACCAGTCATATATTAAAAGTTTGCATTTTGTATTATCTTTAGCAATTGGGGAGTACCAATACTGATAGAGGGATCAGTACCCCTAGTGCCTCCGTTTGACTAATAAATATGTATACTAGTATCTTTTCACTGAAGTTGCGTTGGCAAAAATAAATGCTAATGCAAATTGTGATATCTTTGTCCATCTGACTGAACTTCTTTTTTTTTCCCTTTCATTTCTGTGCACAGGGTTCAGAGTCAAATACGGTTGTATATATCCTGGGAAACTGTGGCTTCCAGACCTGGCAGCATGTCTATACCGCAGTCACGCGAGGACGCAAGGCAGTGTATATCGTCGGCACTCCCTGTCGTCTCGACATGGCGGTAAAGCACAAGAATGAAACACGAAGGACCAGTCTCCGCGAAAAACTTTACAACTGTCTCTCAAGCCAGGAGGAATCCATCAAGGTAATGAGTTGTATAATTTATACATGTGTTAAACATGGTGATACATTGTAACATTGGTAATACACTCATGATGCATTTGAAAGAAGTAGCCAATGTGGCAGCAGCAGGTATATATGAGAGAGAGAGAGGGGGAAGGAGGTAGGGATGGATGGAGCGAGCAAGAGGGAGGGAGAGAGAAAGAGAGATAAATGACCATATGTTAAGACACCAACTAACCACAATTTAAAATGTGCTGAGGTGTCATTAAACAAATATTCCTTTACTTTCATTTATTGATTTACCGTTATTAGTCCACTACTGGTCCAATAATAGGGAACTATAAGTTTCGTCTCCATTGTCCGGTTTGTCCATCTGTCTTACGTTTCCGATGTTATATAACCGTAAATAAAATGTGTTGAGTGCATCGTTAAATAAAACATTTCCTTCCTTCATCCGTCTTACATAGTTTTCGTGATTATAATTTTTTGCAATGCCTCTCAGATATTGACCTGAAATTTTATGTATAGCCTTATTGTGTACTGTTACAAATGAAGTCTGACTTTCATGGCGATTTACCCAATTTTGACTTTTGGTCACTGAACTTAGGAGACAGGAAAACTTGTTGGGCCCGGTAAGGGACAATGTTTTGCTTTAGCAGTACTCTCAAAATGCTTTGTTTTAATTACAGTTATGTCAGGAAAGAATTCAGACCAGTCTGAGTGATTACAGTAAACGGAGTACACAGAGCTGTGAAAAATCACCACAGGAAAAAGCAGCCGTGGACCAACCACTGTTCGACAGTGACGACAGCTGGATGAAGGACATCGATAACAGCACGTACGGTCTGGAGCTGAACGACTTCGAAACGCTGTTTCCATCACAGACAGCCGAGGCTGGGGTGGATACTTTTGAGAACGGCAAAACTAATCCCTGTCACGAAACGTGCACCAGTTTCATTTCTGGAGATAACGCAGAAGGTCTACCTGAAGTAGATTCTGTGTCTGGGGATGGTGATGGCGTGGACGCTAAGTCAGTGAAACGACAAGCACTAGTAGAAGGCCTTCGAGAGGTAAAGATACAAACGCCTGTGACACCAGTGAGAAACATTTTGAGGCAACTTAGTCTGGATTTTTCCCTCTCTGAAGACAAGTGATAGTCATGTTGGGACTATAGACAACAGATATATTCGTACTGGGACTACAGACAATATATATATTCATACTGGGACTGTAGACAACAGATATATCCATACTGGGACTACAGACAACAGATATATCCATACTGGGACTACAGATAGTGGAGAGAAAATGGAACTGCAGATAACTGCTAAATAGACTAAAGGCGTCGCCACACAATATGAGTGCCTCTTACTAGAATAGTCAGTTGTATAGCAACCAATGGATTTGTAATGTTTGTCTTGTCAGTCGGCTAGTCTGTTTGCTATTCTCGTACAGCTGCTAGTGAGTGAGTGAGTGAATGAATGAATGAATGAATGAATGAATGAATGAATGAATGAATGAATGTTTAACAACACCCCAGCAAAACATTCATTCATTGATTCACTAGCAGCTGTACAAGAATGATTACAGCACTATTAGCAGCCGAGTCAGGAGAGGACAGTAGTCCGTTCAGTCATGATGAAACAATACTCACAAGGGTTGTTAATTGTGTGCCCACTGGGCCCACATGATCCTTTAATATTTATTTGGGTACTTTTTACACATATTTTTCAATTAATAGATTTTAGATATATTTTTAATACTATGTAATGTAATTATTATTTCAGCAGGAAATAAAATGTACTCTATTGCATGTAATATATTTCTGTGTGAAACATGTTGTTGGTGCTAACTGTTACTCATGAAGGTTGCATGTTCCCTGGCTAAAAATAGCACACACTTTATGGGGGGAGTAGTACATGAATAAGGTGGCAGGACATAGCCCAGTGGTACAGCGCTCGCCTGATGCGCCGTCGGTCTAGGATCGCTCCCCATCGGTGAACACATTGGACTATTTCTCGTTCCAGCCAGTGCTCCACAACTGGTGTAACAAAGGCTGTCGTATGTACTACCCTGTCTGTGGGATGGTGCATATAAAAGATCCCTTGCTGCTAATCGAAAAAGCAGCCCATGAAGTAGCGACAGCGGGTTTCCTCTCTCTCGATATCTGTGTGGTCCTTAACCATATGTTTGACATCATATAACCATAAATAAAATGTGTTGAGTGCATCGTTAAATAAAACATTTCTTTCTTTCTTTCAGTAGCGGTAACTTTAATCCAAGCAGGTTTCATAATCATGCAATTCATTTCAATTTAACTTGATATTCATGCCGATACCTCATTAAGGTTTAAGCATGCTGCCCTGGGCAAACATCTCGGCCGTTTGGTCGTTGGTGATTAATGAGAGACAAGTCAAGCACCTCGAACCATTAAAACTCTTGGTGAAATTTGATACTGCAGTATGTTTGCCATCTACGAATTAACACTTTAATACTGCAGTATGTTTGCCATATACGAATTAAAACTTTAATTTGGTGAATACATTTTATTATGAATTCGCCCACAAAATTGTTTTTTGTTTGTAGACGCTTTTAAATTTGAATTAAGCTTCAAATTTTTGTGACCAAATTTTCAAACCAGATTATTGGGATACAGCTTATATCCTGCTGATGGAAAAGAAACATAAAAAGAAAGAAATAAGGGAATACATGCAATTGTAGACCAAATTTAATTCACTGCTAGCTTAGTAATGTCTGTATGTCGTACAAAGTTGTAATGTGAGATTGAATCTTAGTTGCGTTGAATTGATTGCCTGTAACAGTCACCTTCTGACATTATAGACTGAAGGTTTTGTATGGTCACTATCTGCAGTTCGGACGGGACGTAGCCCAGTGGTAAAGCTCGATGCGCGGTCAGTCTGGGACCGATCCCTGTCAGTGAGCCCATTGAGCTATTTCTTGTTCCAGCCAGTGCACTACGACTGGTATATCAAAGACCGTGGTATGTACTACCGTCTGTGGGATGGTGCATATAATAAAAGACCCCTTGCTGCTAATCGAAAATAGTAGTCCATGAAGTGGCGACAGCAGGTTACCTCTTTCAATATATGTGTAGGCCTTAACCATATATCTGACGTCATACAACGTACATAAAATGTGTTGAGTCCGTCATTTAAAAAATATAACATTTCTATCTGCAGTTAATGTCTGTGTGATCCCTTACTTCTTTCCATTGGTATGCGACACACAATTGATGAAGTGAATTGTTTCAGTTGTTAATGGTGGGATATAGCCCAGTGGTAAAGCTCGCGTGATACGTGGTTGGTGTGGGATCGATCCCCATCGATGGGCCCATTGGGCTAATTCTCGATCCAGCCAGTGCACCAAAAAGAAAGAAAGAAAGAAATGTTTTATTTCACGACGCACTCAACACATTTTATTTATGGTTGGCGTCAGACATGGTTAAAGGAAGGGACAATTAAGGCATTTGGCCTGGTATGCATATTCAACAATATATAATGCACATTAGTGTTTAATATCAACAAGTATAATCGTATAGTTAATTAATAAAACGGTTAAATTTGACGGCTATTATATATAACGGTCGCAGCCATTTTGTACCATCTCAGTGAGTACGCCCTCTGGCGAGCTGGTGATTACGTAATACTTAACGCGTAACGTCAGGAATGAGCCTTAGAACTAGAGAAACACAATCTACCTGGTTTTTGCGGGATGATAAATAGTCAGACATTGCAGTGTTCTGTATTAATACACATCCCAGTAAGCTAGCAGTAAGTATATCCAGCACTATATATATTAGTTTTTAATACAAAATAAAATACCATTGTCAAAGTGGCTACACAAGTCAAAATAATTAACAATGTTTTGTCCATGCATTAACCTACGTACTGAAATGATACACGGAGTGTTTTCTTAGTTTATTCTGTTAGTTGCCTCTACCTGTGATTCTTGATTGGCAGGTATTTGATTGGTAACCAGACGAGCCAATTAATTGACGCTGTCTAGTATTGTGGAATATTACATGTCGCCCCTAAACTGGTAATGGACATGGTTTATTACTGTAAATAGTTCTGTAAAACTATTGATTAAGTAGACTTTTCCATCAAACACCACAGAAATGGCCAATTACGTACTCCTAAAGAAAAGAAAATTGTCACTTGGGTATCGTGGGTTGTCGTTTTTGCTCCAATGTAGCATATCAATAGGCCTAATAGTGTACATTTTTCCTTTGGATTATTTAACAGAGAAAAATACTATAACCCCATTTTGTTCCGTTAATGCAACTTGAAATATATTTAGTTTATTATATTATTACGTCATTTATGCTGTTTCACAAGTCAGGTTGATCAAAGAGAAGCGCCTTGTCGAAAATTACTGCCTTTGTTTACACTGTGCATACAGGAGATTGTCAGGAGCTGACGTCACTTCGCCCTAAGCTATCCCACCGGACGTCACAAAAACGGAACAAAATGGCTCTCCCCGGTTAGCAGGAATAATCATGGTTTTTTATCAACTCTAAAATTACGTGTTTTTCATTTGCTAAAGTGTCAGTATGTGTTGGTGGTCCGGGTATGCATCTTTCTTGTTTGAGTTGACCCTACCTTTAAGGACCACACAGATTTTGAGAGGAAACCCGCTGTCACCACTACATGGGCTACTCTTTCCTATTAGCAGCAAGGGATCTTTTATTTGTACTTCCCACAGGCAGGATAGCACAAACCATGGCCTTTGTTGAACCAGTTGTGGATCACTGGTCGGTGCAAGTGGTTTACACCTACCCATTGAACCTTGCGGAGCACTCACTCAGGGTTTGGAGTCGGTATCTGGATTTAAAATCCCATGCCTCAACTGGGATCCGAACCTAGTACCTACCAGCCTGTAGACTGATGGCCTAACCACGACTTGTATATGAAAGGCTGTGGTATGTGCTACCCTGTCTGTATATCCCTTACTAATGAAAAAATGTAGTGGATTTCCTCAGACTGTCAAAATTACCAAATGTTTCACATCTAATAGCCGATGATTAATAAATCATTGTGTTATATTGGTACATGGAAGTAGACCATTACCACATTTCACCTAAACTTGTATGCTAATTGTTGATCTTGTGTGTCCTGTATATGTATTGTTGATCAACGCCCACACACACACACACAAACATCTGATGAAATATTAATAGAAAGAATAGAAGAATATTTCTACGAGTCATTTACCCGTGTTCATGGTTTGTATTGTTGATATTTCAATATTACTCCGTATAAGATATTTTTTTAATTCATTCCATTTGAACTCTTATTTTCATACTTCTATTAAGTTTCAAGCACTGTCCTGGGCAAACACCTTAGCTAATGGGCTATCTGTCCTGATTAATGGGTTAATGGTTGTTGATAAGACAAAATCTTGCATAGTGACCCTGTATATCTCATTTGCTAATGGGTTTGAGCCAGTACTGGCATGTAAACCTGTTACCTACCAAGCTCACGGTCAGTGGGTTAACTATTGCTACAATTATAGATTGAGCCATTGTTTTGTATGTCCTAAATACTTGCATCACACTACATTTATCTCTACTACTTCTCCAAATTCAAAAAAATCTGCGACACCCAAAAGAAATACAAATGGGCATTATTTTTAGTTTCAATTAGAATAGGTTTATTTGTAATCAAATAAACCTAAATTCTTTGAAATGATAAATGGTACATCCTGAATCGGAGGTTACACTGGAAAGAAATTTATTTTAGCCAATTTTTTTATATGTAAGGCATTTGTTTGAAATAAATTAAAAAGTGGCCTACTAAATGTTGTAACGGTTTTAAAGGTTACTTGTGGGAAGATGCATATAAAAAAACGATTCCAAATTGCTTGTATATTTGGTGCTAAATGTATGAACACATCTGAACAAACCAGTGATTGACTTAGGATCGATTCTCGTCAGTGGACCCATTGGGCTATTTCTTATTCCAGTTAGTGTAACAAAGGCTGTGGTATGTACTATCGTGTCTGTGGGATGGTGCATATAAAAGATACCTTGCTGCTAATCAAAAAGATCATGAAGTGGTGACAGCAGATTTCCTCTCAATATCTGTGTAGTCCGATGCCAAATAACTGGAAATAAAATGTGTTGAGTGCGTCTTTAAATAAAACATTTCCTTCCTGAACAAACCAGAAACATGTTTCTGGTACTCTTATATACAAAATGCAAAGTTTCCATTCTCTGCAAATGATATCTATACTCAACACAATTAAGGGTCAGTAGATGTACAACACGTTCGTCTTTGGTTTAACCCAGCAAACAAATATTTTATTGTTGTGCAAAAACCAACCAAAATATCTACTGCCCCCTTAATTTTTTCTAGTACATTTTTACCAATGCAGAAAACACTGGTAACAGATTTTCCTGCTTAAACATGTAATTGAAGATATACTAGTATATTAGGAATCAAAATCTGATGGAAAGTTTTTCCTATCTTAACATGTGCCTGTATTTAATTTTATACATCCTTTATATTTTTATTTTGTACTGGTGCTAAAATGCAATATTAATAAAATATTATTGTTCTGAATCTCGTTCTTTTTAAGCAAGTGCTAAATGCACCAAAATATTGGTCCAAATGAAGGTGGCATCCATTATGAGCAGTTTATGATTGTGAAATCTGTTCATCTAAATCTTGAAAAGTGAAAAAGTATGTACTAGATGTTATGTTATGTTCACTGCAAGTTGAATGTATTAATTTTTAATGACACCCCAGCAAACAGCTGCCATCAAGTTACTAGTATTGGACATCAAAAGTTAACTAAAGATTTATCAAAATGTTGAATGCTATCATCTTTAGTCAAATTACTATCATGGATGGGATTCGATTTGATTTGCTAGTATACATCCTGTATGTATGAAGATTGTAATTAAAAAAAAGTTTAACAATTCAACTTATTTAAGATTTACTGCTAAGGAATTAAACAGGAGGCCTACTGGCCTGGACAGACATATTATTCACACACTCAAGTTAATAAGATTAAAAAGTAAAACAAATATGTAAGTATTAGAAAAGAACCATAATAGTCAAACAATGTACAGTTTATTCAATTTATTGACTTTAATAATTATCTGTTGCTTCAGAGTTGCACTGCTTTTTATTGGGGAGAGTATATTCAATAACCATTCTGTACTTAACTGAAAAAAAAAGAAAGACTTCGCTGTTAATTTGTAGCAACTACCTCAGAGAATTCCTATAACAAATTTGAGGACTACCTACTTAAAATTGTACAAGGAGATGGGTTGAAATTTTCAATATTAAACTTCAGTTTTACTTACCGGTACATAAAATATTTTTTTCTTCCTAAATTCTATTTGAGACAATATAGCACAGCCACTGATCGGTGTTTTCGCCAACTGATAAATCATGATATTGCACTACTTCCGGTGTAAAACTGGGAATCCCCATAGCATTGACCAACAAGTGCTATCAGTTTGAACAGAATTTAGAAATTGTAGCCTCTTACGGATGATATTTCACCCGTCATCATTGTGCAAAATACTTGTGCTTGCTTATATATAATTTGTGGTTTTTTAAATTTATTTATTTATTTTTTCATTATAAAACAGACTGAAGTAATAAAACAATTATGGCACTGTGATGAGGTCAATAGGTCTTATGGAGGGTAAATTTTTAAAATATCTATTCCCTTATCAGGTGTGGGAACTATCCAATCAAAACTGAGGAGACAAACTTTAAAATGTTATAAAATCCACTAAAATTTTAAAATTTACTAGCCACAATTAAAAATTCACTAGCCCTACTTGTCTTCAAGTTGATAAAATTTTACTAAATAATAGTAATAATCAGATATGTCACCTAAACAGGGAGAGCTTAAAAACACTAACATCGGGAGAATGGGGTGGTGGCAGGATATTCATATTTACAAAATAAGACTTAAAGGAGAGGGCAATTAAGGCATTTGGCCTGGTATGCATATTCAACGATATATAATGCACATTATTGCTTAATATCAACACGTATAATCGTATAGTTAATTAATAAAACGGTTAAATGTGATGGCTATTATATATAACGGGCGCAGCCATTTTGTACCATCTCAGTGAGTACGCCCTCTGGCGAGCTGGTGGTTACGTAATACTTAACGCGTAACGTCAGGAATGAGCTTTAGAACTAGAGAAACACAATCTACCTGGTTTTTGTGGGATGATAAATAGTCATACAGTGCGATGTTCTGTAATAATACACATCCCAGTAAGCCAGCAATAAGTATATCCAGCACTATATATATTAGTTTTCAATACAAAATAAAATACCATTGTCAAAGTGGCTACACAACAAGTCGAAACAATTAACAATGTTTTGCCCATGCATTAACCTACGTACTGAAATGATACACGGAGTGTTTTCTTAGTTGATTGGTCTATGCTGTTAGTTGCTTCTACCTGTGATTCCTGATTGGCAGGTGTGTATTTGATTGGTAACCAGACGAGCCAATTAATTGTAGTGGTCTAGACACAAAAATACATACCGGTATTGTGGAATATTACCTGTCGCCCCTAAAATTGTAATGGACATGGTTTATTACTGTAAATAGTTCTGTAAAGCTATTAAGTAGACTTTTCCATCAAAAACGACAGAACTGACCAATTACATAGTCCCAAAGAAAAGAAAATTATCACTTGGGTATCATGGGTTGTCGTTTTTGCTCCAACGTAGCATATCAATAGGCCTAATTTTGTACATTTTTCCTTTGGATTATTTAACAGAGAAAAATACTATAACCACATTTTGTTCCGTTAATGCAACATGAAATATATTTAGTTAAATAGTTTATTATAATATTACGTCATTTATGCCGTTTTACAAGTCAGGTTGATCAAAGAGAAGAGTCTTGTTGAAAATTACTGCTTTTGTTTACACTGTACATACAGGATATGGTCAGGAGCTGACGTCACTTAGCCCTAAGCTATCCCACCGGACGTCACAAAAATGAAACAAAATGGCTGCCCCCAGTTAGCTGGAATAATCATGTTTTTTTTATTAACTCTAAACTTGCGCGTTTTTCATTTGCTAAAGTGTCAGCATGTGTTTGGTGGTCCGGGTATGCATCTTTCCAACACATAAGGCTCTTGTTTGAGTTGACCCTACCTTTAACTGCAACATTTGACCCCAAAATTTCACAAACCGATGGGCATGGCAATAGCAGTTATTTACTAACCTGACATGAACATCACTAGAAAGATAATTTCTTTATAGATCACTTGATACATGTATATATTTAAAACCGAAAACCATGACCAATTTTTACATTATGGCCCACAACAAAGGCTGTGGTATATATGCTGCTCAGTCCACAGAGAAGTGCATAGAACAGATCTCTCTACTTTTTGGTCACAGCCTTTGTGGTGGCAGGTTTTCACTCACTCAGCCCTGCAGACACCGACACCTCTTTAATCCAAACTGGACTAGAGCTTCAACCCTTGAAATAAAAGTCCAGACTTACTGTTCTGAACTTACTTTTTGTATGTAGTCATGGTAGTCTTCACAATCTGTGAAAGGCCAAATCCTTTTCATAAGCTCAAGGTCCCAAATTATGTTTTTGTCTAGCTTCACTTTTTTTAGCCATCATTTCATATTCTGACAGCGTAGTTCACTTGTTTGAGCACTCACTCCATTGTGGGCTGCAGAAAATACCTCTAATTTATCACCCAAGTGATCAAAAGTATGTTTCATTTAATGACGCCACTAGAGCACATTGATTTTTTATCTTATCATCAGCTATTGGACGTCAAACATATGGTCATTCTGACAGTTTTTTTTAGAGGAAACCTGCTGTCGCCACATAGGCTACTCTTTTAAGACAGGCAGCAAGGGATCTTTTATTTGCGCTTCCCACAGGCAGGATAGCACAAACCATGGCCTGAACCAGTTATGGATCACTGGTCGGTGCAAGTGGTTTACACCTACCCATTGAGCCTTGTGGAGCACTCACTCAGGGTTTGGAGTCGGTATCTGGATTAAAAATCCCATTCCTTGACTGGGATCCGAACCCAGTACCTACCAGCCTGTAGACCGATGGCCTAACCACGATGCTGGTCCCCAAGTGATCAATGTATCCCTCCAGCAAGTGATAAATCACTTGACGCGCTTGTTTATTTAATGGTATGTGCTGTCCTGCTTGGGGGAAATTTCATCTAAAAGACAATAATTAAAACACGAAGTGTCACAATATCCACCAATTAACTTGAAATCTGAATATTTATTCAACAAGAGATTTGTGAGACTGCTGTAACCATTTCTTTGACAATGTACAAATTCACCTGTCCTGGGGAAACAGTACAGGATGTGCCCACACCACCCCACCCTGCAAAATAAAAAAATTTATCAAAGTGCCTACAATAATCTTGTGGTTAGCAAATGAATACAATGTTATTCGTTACTGAGAAAGATAAAAGATTTTAGTCAACTTACTTTGTTTTTATGGAAGATTGCCATTTATATGAAATACATTAGTTTACTCTTGAATACTAAGTATGCTCCTCTTAAACATTGCACCCGCCTCTTGATAAATAAAGTTTGTTTTGTTTAATGACACCACTAGAGCACATTGATTTAGAAATCGTCGTCTATTGGATGTCAAAAATCTGGTAATTTTTTGAGTCCGAGAGGAAACCTGCTACATTTTTTCATTAGTAGCAAGGGAACTTTTATATGCACCATCCCAGACAGGATAGCACATACCATGGCCTTTGGTATACCAGTCGTGGTGCACTGGCTGGAACAAGAAATAGCCCAATGGGCCTACCGATGGGGATCGATCACAAACTGACTGTGCATCAAGTGGGCGCTTTGCCACAGGGCTACATCCCTTCCTCCCGCCTCTTGAATAATGTAGATGGCCTCTTACAGGCACTGGAATAAGCATCATTTCAGATTACCACAAAATAGACCTGGTAAACCATGGGTTACAACATATCAAAATTAATACATTTATTCCCATTATTAGTACTATAAAAAACCCAGCAGATTCTTTTTAATTCATTGAAACCACTGTTATTGTACTTAAACATAAGTATATTTGATAAAAAAAAAAAAAAAAAATGTTAGGGCGTGTAGTTTTTGTTTAAATAAGGGGCAGGACATAGCCCAGTGGTAAGGCGCTCGTTTGATGTGCGGTTGGTGTGGGATCGATACCCGTCGGTGGGCCCATTGGGATATTTCTCGTTCCAGCCAGTGCATCATGACTGGTATATCAACGGCTGTGGTATGTACTACCCTGTCTGTGGGATGGTGCATATAAAAGATCCCTTGCTGCTAATCAAAGAGAGTAGCCCATGAAGTGGCAACAGCGGATTTGCTCTCTCAATATCTGTGGTCCTTAAGCACGTCTGATGCCATATAACCGTAAATAAAATGTGTCGAGTCTGTTGTTAAATAAAACATTTCTTTCTTTGCTTAAATAAAATTTTATGGAGAACAGAATACCTTCTCAATTTTGCTGATATGTGGTAACCTGAATGACTGCCCAATGCCTGTTTTTAAAAAACCTGCACACCCTCCCTAAAAAAATTCCTACTTCTGCCCCTTTAGGAAACATCAAAGTCCATTTACACACATGAAGACTGATCCTTTTTGTTACTAAATCTGCTGCAAGTGATGTCAACATTCATGTCATCGAAACAAAAATTCTTCCCATTTCTTTTGATTAGGAGGTTTTTTTTGGGTCAGTTATCCTTTACATTAAAATGCTTACAAAAATGGTAAAATTGGTTAACACAAAGGTCGATAGATTTAGAATTCAACTTTCAACCAAATATTTTAGTCAGGATCAAATCTTAAGAAAAAATATATAATATTGTATAAAAAAAAATATCTGCCGTAAAAATGGTACGGCATAATGCATATTCCTATTTCTTTTTCTAGGCTAGCAAACAAATCTGGTTAATTCATGTGAATGTTGGCGTATCTTTTTACTTTCAATCAAGTACTGTACTAATAATTGTGCATTAAGACCGACAAGTTGTTTTAATAAATACTTATGAACAGATCACAAAGTAATAACCACAAAAATATCAGAATTTTTATGAAACAAATGATTTTGATACATATATGTTCATTGTTATCTACATGCATGTAAGTTGAGAATGATCCAAGAAGTGTAATGTAATAATTTATTTGTTTTTAGTTGTTGTTTTTTGACAATGGGTATAAAGCCTTTCACAATAACATGAATTGATATTCAGTAACCAACACGTACAAACAAATCTAAATACAGCCACGGATCACTGATGCAGTATGACTGCGTATATGAATACTGCACTGATCTCAACAACACTTAAAAGTATACAGTGAAATCACAAAAAAAAACTTTTATTTTAATAAATTGTGGCATGAAATTATCTACATATATACTGTACAAACACAAGGAAGAATTATTTCAACATTTTCTTTTACAAATTTCATCCAATCATACTACATTCCAGTTGAAATGGAATGGAATCTGAAAATGATAATCTGAAAAAAAATCATCACATCTTTTCTGGCTGTCGATATCACCACCCAATCAAATGATCCATGATCAAAGGCAACCAATGAAAAATGGCATGAGTAACAAAATTATGAACTCTGTGATAAAATGACCTGTACTAGTGTTACTACATACATTGTATGTCAATGGGGAAAATCTGTAATTTAATAAAACGTTTTTAATGTTTTGGTGATGAATAAAGGTGCACATGCCATATTGAAACATCTTTCAGCAAAGTGATATGGTATATTTTTTTTCCTCTCAGGAGCCCGTCCCAAGCTCTAGATCAATGTGAGCACTCGTACAAAACATCGGACAAAATGTTGGCAACAGTCTGATCTAAAATTTGACTCATGACCAATGATAACAAGCGACCCTGCTGATGAACGAAGAGTGACCTATTCTCGGGAATACGTGCTAAGTGTAACAGAATCATGGCAGATCTTCTGAGCATGTCAAGACTAGTTCCCATGATTTCAGGATTATTCTGCAGAGCGTTTATTCCCTGTGAATTGGCCACCTGTAGGGCGTTTTGTTCTGCAGTCTCTAGAAAGTCTACAAGGAGAGATATACACGGGTGTTGTAGAGCGATGGCTCTCGCCGCACTGCTGTCGCCTTGGACTAGTTGTGACAGTAGTACTATTGCGAACTCTCTTGGAACCTGTTCTTTCCTATTTGCTAAAAGTTTCGACAAACACATAAACAGTTCGACAATCCGCTCAAATGGTGGCGTTGCCAGCAGGAGGTCTACATTTGAGTCGTAGATGCACAACTTACACAGGGCTTCGAGAACAAGCCGTTGGGGCGACAGGACGGATATAGAAGACATGGTGGGCAGAGGGTCCCGGGCACAGGATGCTGGACACACTGCCCAGTGGAGCAATCCGTCCAACATGGGGAAACAGATTTCTTCAGGATACATGGACAGGTTGAGATGGCCACAAATGTTTGCGAATATCACCAACGTGTTCTCCCGCAGTTCCTCCAAGTAGCTCCAGTACCACTCACCATTGTCCTCGCAGACTTCGTTCAGCTCTTCTGATGATTCCGTGTCGTCTTTTTCAAACTTGTGAGCCTTCGCCCGAGGTAGGTGTTTATGATGAAGCAGCAACAGCCTTCCAAATATGTTCATGAAAGATGGGTGCTGGGACATCTCACTATCGTTGCCGGGGATGCAAGACAGGCTGCGAAAGATGTTGGAGATGCAGACACAGCGCCTGCCCAGTTCTTCTTGCGATTCGGAGGTCAGTGACAGAGGTGGTTCGTCGTGCTGGTACGCCTCTTCTTCCAAATCACCGTCCACTAGAATCAGGCTCACGTCAGAGATCTCAGATATACTTTGATCAGCTGATGTTTCTGTTAATCCCTTCTCGGCAGCAGGAGCACACACCTCTGGGCTTTCATCTGTTACTGGTGGTGACGCAGAGAAATCTTTGTGATCTACCTCCTGTGACAAGTCTTGTTCATGCTCAGATGGGGAACTGATTTCATCAATGGAACCATTTCCATTGGTATCACATTTTATACTTTCCTCGACCCCATTTTCTGATATGGTCGATTGTTCCTTTGAAGGGGAATTTTCTTGGCAATTGTCGATATTTTCTTCCTTTATAGTCACTTTGTCTTTCTGCACAGTAAAATCAATTGGAGAGTCTACTGGTCCATTGGAAATACTTGGTGGTTTTTCCACTTTTTTCTCACTGTTTTCCAAATTCTCATGCTTTTCTAAACCGTCATGTTTTTCCAAACAGTTCTCACTATTATTTAAATTTTCACAGTTTACCGAATTCACACTAGAGTTACTTTTCACTGGACTGTCATCAGAGTCAATGACAGGTTCTTTCAAAACGTCTGAAATTCTACTAGTGTTACTTGGACCACTTTGATACAGTGCAGGGTCTCTTGGTTCTATTTTGATCTGCACTGTCTTAATAAAGTTATTTCGAACCTTAGTTTCCTCGCAAGTCGAGGATTCACACACACCATGTTCCTTTTTCACTGAGATTTGACCCTCCCCATCCAAACTAATATCAGCAGCAGACACATCCATGTCCTCTTCACAACTTTCAGAATGACGACCTCCTCCTCCTCTTCTCGCCTCAGAATAATCTTTATCCGTATCACTTTTGCACTTTGTTCTCCGTTTTTTCGAAAAGAGCTCGCTTAGCAGTTCGTGAGTGGCACCGTTTTTGAAATGTGTGCATATGTGGTCTGTGATGTCCCCACCACCGAGACCCCAGTGTTGTTTGCGGCCCATGTAACCCGAATACAGATCCCACTTCTTGTCGTCCTCGACCCAGTTATCCCTCGTGTTGTCTTCCACTTTCACGCTCTTCCCATCCCTCGTCACGCTCGTGTAGTTACCCAGACTGTCGTCCGTGCCCAGCACCATGGGTTCCTCACACTCTTTGGGAACATCTCCCTTCAGAAGTTTCTGCCTGTCCTCGTACCCGATCTCTATGTCTTCACAAATGCCGAACATTTCGATCAGAGTTCGCCTGAAGTGCTCGAGTAGCACCTCAAGCAGGCCTGGCAGGTGCGTCAGGCTGAAGTAGCTGACAGTGGAGTCGTCAAACAACAGGATGTTAAGAGTGTCAAGAGCCCATGTACTCTCGGCCAGCAGACCCGACTTCAGGGCCATCATCAGTCTCCAGGCTTCTATGGAGCCTGAAAAACAAACCAAGGCTTTCGTAAGCAACAACAAAATGACAGGGCGACTAAAAACATGCTGATAACAACGGTGTAAAAGTTTGCTTTAATTTGACTTTTAAGTTCCTGAAATTATATTTAATAGCAAAAATATATAATTATATATAAATTATATATATATATATATATATATATATATAAATAATATATATATATGTTGCAAAGGTGAAAAAACAAGTACACACAAAAAATTTCACAACTACTTATGATTATCACTAAATAAATTATATAATAAATAATAAAATAAATAAAATATTGCCAAAAAAACAAAAGCTGTAAATCTAATTTTGCTTTTCCTTTGCAGCATCAAGCATTACATTTTTTTTCTTTTTTTTTCTCTCACAAAAACGTTTAATTTCATAATAAAACCGGGAACCAGAAACAAACTATTCTTATCTATTACTGTATATATATATTTTTTAAAAATTGACATCCCCTCCATCCCACGAGATATTTATTTATTGAAGTTGAAAAGATGAGGAACACTGCCTTAACAATGACTGGATGAAAGAATGAAATGCCAGCTGTTACTGACCTATGTCTTTGCTGGTTAGCCGTCGCCGTTTAGCAAGCAGTGGCTGGACGGCCTCAACGCTGTCAAGAGGGAACACTATCTCCTTCTTAGGAGGGAACTGAGCATTAGCAATCATTGTACCCGGCTTCTGCTGCAAAAGAACCAGCAGGACTGTCAGAGAGCAGATTAAACAGAGGAGAAGAGCTAATCACTACAAGCAGATAAATAAATGTTAAGAAAGTACATTTCTCAAAGCCGTCTTAATCCACTGACGAATACACACAGTTGCATGATCTCAAAACATTTACAATATAAACACTACGAACATGAATCCATTACCCATGGTGTTCACTACCTTTGAAAATAGGAAGTGGTTTCAGAAAGGATGGCAGCTATATATATATATATATATATATATATATATATATATACACACACACACAACAACTGAATGTGTGGATTCATAGACCAGAAACTGAGTGGCAAGTATATCTAACTATATTCAACTAAGACCAATATGATTTAAGGGGCAAAAAATTAATATGAAATGTCATTGAAAAATAATGACACAAAATATATATACACCTAGTCTTTAAAAGAACTACAGAAGTTCAAAGATTCTGCCCACTGTACACCACTCTACTTCAATATATTAGAAAAAAAACCCAGACTGTGCAAAACCTAATTTGAAATCTTTTACTGCCATCAAAATTCAAATTATGAATATGAATCCATCAATCTGTCATTGCTTTTATTGTTTACAAAGCTCTACACTTTTCACTGTTTTGAGATCATGCAGTTCTGGTGTAGCAAATATTAGCCAACTACTTACCACTGGGCAGCTCAAAGCAACAACTGTAAACTTTATAAATATATAATCTTTTCGTGCTACCTAAAGCTGGATACAACTTAACACAAAAAATAAATTTCAAGTAGATATCTGATTGGGAAAGGGAGAAAGTTTTGTTGTTTATAATCTTTTTGAGCTACCTAAAGCTGGATACAACTTAACACTAAAAATAAATTTCAAGTAGATATCTGATTGGGAAAGGGAGAAAGTTTTGTTGGGGGGTAGGGGTTCCTCCTAGAGAAGAAGCCAGGTTCAATAAACAATACAACTGAAATTAAAAAAGTAAAACAAAAAGTTTCTCACAAAATATGCAACTATGATTAAAATGTTTGTGTTTCATTAAATATTAGTAATATGTATAAAACGAAACAAAAACAAAACAAACTGCTACGCTTTTTAAATATATGTATCTAATTATAAACATTAAGAAGTAAACTAGAAAGTAACTAACTTTGTTTTTAACAATACAATTAACACATAAAAATACAGCACCAACCAAATATTAAAGTACATTTGGCTCCATTTTCATAAATCATCACATATTCTATTAAATTGTGCTAGCATTTATGTTTGTAATTATCATTAATCCGTAAACAACCAATATATATATATTATTAGGCTAAGTTAAGCTTTATAACAGAAAAATGGAAATATTTTTGTGAAAACCAAAATATTTATTCATATTTGTTTGTCAGAACATAAGCCTAATTATGTGGAAGTAATTGTTTCAAAATATTTTCATGGGTAATATATGTATAGTATAGTATATATCTAAGAGGCATTAAAAAGCTTATTTGATAATGGCAGTATTAAAGAACACCACATCACCAGACAGATCATGATAGATACTACAATAAGATGCATAAAAAACAACTACAAAGCACTAGAAACAGCTACTATCAAATCTACATTAGAAATCAGGGACATGAAAGCCTATAAACCTATTCACAGGAAAATGAAATTATAACGTAATTAAAATTCTTGACTTGATGTACACATAATGGACGCCTTGAGCTAGCTTACCTGAGGTTTTGAAGAGTGCATGTACTGCTTATCTCTGGCTTGGGGGGACGCTCTCTGTGCCATGCGACCATATGGTCCCATGGGGGGTGTACCAGGGGCTCCAGGCGGCATCCCACTCAAGCTGGAGCCCAGGAAGTTTGGGGCACCCGGTTGATTAGGGTACCGCTGGGACATAGGTGACCATTGGTTCATGTCTCGACGAGCATCTGGGAAAAGTTAAAAAAGAACATTTTTCAAGTTCAACTTCAAAACTATTGTTCTGTATAACTAGCTTTTAGAACTCCTCCCTCACCCCACATGTCCCCATCCCTCCACCCCCAAAAACATTGTTTACCTAACACAGAATGTGTATCGACAGGGAACATTTTGTTCAGAATTGTGCCACGATTCCATATGTAACTTTAAGGGATCACTACACATTTTTAAAAACATTAAATCGTAATTGTTAATCAATTTTTACTGACTAGAAATATCACTGACCAAGAATTAAAAAAAAAAATGTTCCCTGGTTGATAAATATGTAAAATAGCAAAGTACAGGGGAAAAACCATTATTCCTTTAAATATTTATAACATAATTGTGCAAATGCACAATCATTTTTTATTATGTCTAATTATTAACTGCTGTTAACAAGAAACTGTAACTAATGGTATTGGTCAACTATTATTATTGACTATTTCAAATACTAAGTACCGTAGTAAAATAAACAGAATTAAATGATTATTTGAAAAAAGAATAAAACTAATATTAAAAAGAAATAAATAGATGTTCAACCAAGTAAGCAAAACTAAACAAGTCTTGATTACAAATTAAGGGCCGAATTTACAAACCCCGTTTATGTCTTACACGTATGTAACTACATACATATCAATAATGCTTAAACAACTGTGTTTAAGAAAAACAAGCTTCATAAATTCGGCCCGAAGTTGTCAAGAATAGATATTGTTACCAAGAATAGTTCATCATACTGAAAGCGGTAAACATTTTGAGCAATACATCTTAAATTATTTTAAGAACAATAACAAACCACACTGTTTCTAAGCTAACAGAACTGAGCAAAATGTGATCTATTTTGATGGTCAAGTACCAAAACAAAATTGTAATGATTTTTTTTTTGATTTTTTTTTTAAACCTCCGATACAAAAAATAAAATCTGTCAAATTTGTTTTGGTAGCAGTGCTAAAACTGTAAAATCATTAATTACGGGAAGTATTACATCAAATATTAGTGCCAAACACCAAGACATATAGCAACATAACAAAATCAAATGTTATCAAATCTTCCAGTATGCAAATAACAATATGGTTACACAGGGCTGCAGAAAGTACTTGCCTGCTCGCCAAATGCGAGTAAACATTCTGACGGACAAATTAAAATACGCAACTACCAGTCCGACGGTCTTTTTGATTTAGTTTTTCATGTGATGTTGATCACTTACCAAGTGTTCTTAATAATATTTTGTCAATACATCTATATATATATATATATATATATATATATATATATATATATATCATTTGAAGTGATGACACCGTGTATTATAATACGGTTAATAATATATTGTTCTATATAGAATGGCGGACTAGTAGAAATTCTGGTGAGCTAGTAAATTTGTGTTGTTCTGGTTCGGCAGGCTAGTGAAATAATTTCCATTTCTGCACCCCTGTTTATACATACAACTGTAATAAGTAAGATACATTTTCCATAGAAGGTTAAACAAAAAAGAGGAACAACTAAGACCACATCTAGGAAATATTACATCTACTTCCTACCAGGCAGTGACTGGCAACACATTAGATATTAGCTGAAATAATAGTTTACTTCAAAATCTTGGGAGTGTGTTTGCATACATTTAAACAGCAAAACACAGATGTACGTACGTTGGTACTTCAGTGCTCCAATTATATAATAGCAAGGAATAATTGTTCTTCAAAATGTTCAATTAATGATGATCGAAGGACATGTTTAGATTGCAATGTTATGCTATGTGATTTGAAATTATTTGGCAATATCATTAACTTGTATTGCAATTCATGACACGATACTGCAAAAATACTATTGCCCAAAATTAAATAAGAATATGACTCTTGAATGACAGAAAATTTATATAAATGTAATCAGAAGTTCAAAATGTTGTTAACATGAGCTTAATACATAAAATTATAAATTGAAATTTTATCTAGGATGCTAATACTATTATTACCTCTAAAGTATTTGCATCCACTGTAAAATGCAAATTATCATTTTAAAAAGTTATACATAAGAGCCAATTTAATTAATTAGCTCTTATGTGGAGAGGGAAAAAAAAGTGTGTTAAGCAAATGTGAACAGATGTTTATCAACTATCTGCACCCAAGATTTTGAAAAAGTGAAAAAAAGAAAAAAAAGATTTCAGTAATGTGAGAGGACCAGGATACAATTTTTTTCATCAATATCATACCATCATATTGCATCATGTAACCTTCATGGTGGGATGCATAGGTCACATGACCAGGGCCTGGCCTCTCCACGTAAGGCGATTGTTGAGTAAATGCTGTCAAAAAATCATGCCAGCCATTTTATTCTAGCTTATTGATACACCGAATGCATATTTTTCATTATTATTCAGGTTTGTTAATAATAAGAAAAATTGATCAGGATTTGTTTTTTTTTACTCAATATATCCTGTATTTCTATTTATGAAGATAGAGATTTCAGAAAGTTTTTTTTTCAGTTTCATGTATTTTAATAAAAGATATCTCCAAAAGCCACTTTTGTTTGCAGAAAAATGAAGTTTAATTAGTTTTTTTAATGAATACCAGTAAAAACAAAAACTTGAAATAGCAAATCAGTTGTTTACACTAGTTGAAAATGTTTCTTTTTTAGAAAAAAATATGTGAAGTTACTTTTGACTAGTCCATTAGGAACTCGTCCATTTACATAGGCTTATCACAAAAACATTGCTCAAGTTATAGCCAATGTTATATAAGAAAAACCTAATTACACAAAAACATATTCCTTAAAGTTACATATATTTATGAATTTACTTCTAACCAATACACATGGCAATATACCAATGTGCACAGGTCTGTTTAAAAAAACAAAACATATATATATATAAAACACCCATTAGAAGAGATTCGTTACAAAAAGTTAAGTTTGTTTTAACGACACCACAGGAGCACATTGATTCATCAATTATCGGCCATTGCTTGTCAAACATATGGTCATTTTGACACAGTCATAGAGAAAAAAACCTGCTACATTTTTCCATTAGTAGCAAAGGATCTTTTATATGCACCATCTCATAGATCTGTTACAAAAACATGTTACTTACTTTTACTTTCCTGGGCCCCGTTCCACGAAGCAATCTTAGCACTAAGATCACTTTAAGTGCATAACTAACGTCAGGCCTTCGGATTTCACGGTAACAATCGGTTTCAATACCGTGTCGGTAGCATGTCAGTAAAATCAGGGAACCGAAATTTCGTTTCCCATGATTATTATATCGACTATTCAACAATATATAATATAAACAGTATCTAATGGGTTCCCATGATTACAAGGCACTGAACTGAAAAAGTGTTTCCCCGGAAGTTTGAATTCCTATGGCCTGTAATTTATGCACTTAATGCGATCTTAGCACTATGATCACTTCATGGAACGAGGCCCAGAATCTAACACTACTAAAAATCCTCTTAAGCTTGTGAACTAACCTGGTGGTATATGCTCCATGTCTGGATATCGCTTACTGGGTGTTCCATAAACTCCAGAAGACATCTCCCGGTTCATCGACGGCCTCGGCACGGGATACGAGCCCGGCTGGGCACCGTAGCCAGGGTAGACATCTTGGCTGATGCCTGGTCGTGGACCAGGGTAACCAGGGACCTGCCCTGGAGGAAATGACTGCGAGCTGGTGAACGGTTCCTGCGGTGGCCGTATGGGCTGGTTACTGTACGGACCAGAATACATAGGATCCTGGCCGGGCTGTACCGTCGGGCGAAACTGTTGACCAGGATGTGTTGGTGACTGTTGGTCAAATCTGGTTTTAAAAAACAAGAGGAATTTTATATAAATATTACGCAACTTAATTCTATCGATTCTCACCCAAATTTATATGAATGTTTTAATATGTGTATTCAATCATTATCTTTAATTTAGCATCAGACAATTGGGTAAAAGCCCTTTTCAGTTAAGAAAATAATGCTTATAAGCAGGTTTCAGAATTAAATTGTGACACCATCATGACAGTTCTAAGAAACATTTATGGCTTTATGAAGAAAGAAAAAAAATGAATGTCCTTTATTTCATGCATACATTAATGTTTTCGATATCTTTTTTTTAGCATGGTGCAGCACCATGCCTCAAATGGCTAGCACCATCTTGCCATAATCAGCAACATGCTGCCCTGAGTTTAAACAAGCCTTTTTCAGTAATTAATTCTAAAATTGCCTTCATAAAACAGTGATAAAGGTATTATTAATTGATAAAATATCTACCTTGAAAACTTAAAAGAGTCATTGGCAGTCTTAGTCACAAATGCATTACCTTTCCGGTCTATCAAACTGTTGACCAAACGGAAATCTATTTCCCGCTGAACTCTGTGAGCGAACGCTGAACTGACTGGTTGGCGGAACTTGTCCTGGTGGAAACGAATCAGCCCGCGAGTTATTCGATGGATAACTGTCAACAGGTGGCATCTGCCTGGGTGGGAACGGAGATGACGATGTTGATGCAGGTATCGAGGGAGACGATGAATCACTGCTGTTAAACTGTTCCGCCTGATTGGGGTTTGGTATTCGACTGCTCGACTCGCTGTAACTGTTCGACTGAGCCATGCCTGGGTAGGAAGGCATATTGGGTCCCGGACCTGGCCGAGAACTGAAACTGCTGCTGGGCTGTTGTATGTTTGTGAACTGTGGCACTTGCGAACTGTTGCTGGGCCGCTGCTGACTAAACTGGGATGAAGACGTCGCCAGGTCATCTGCAAAGGGATCCTGCACACTGATGCTGTCAGAATTCGAAGGTATTGAGCTCACAGAGCTCGGGGGGATCGACATTGCACTTGAACTAGGAGCTACCATAGTATTATTTCCTATCATGCTGTTGGCTGATAGCACACTGTTCCCCATGGCATTGTTCTGTTGAGAGTTGTACGCACTACCGGACATCATCGGTTTGCTGCCCGGCATGTTGCCCGACATCATCGAATTGTTCATCATGCTCCCACCCATCATGTTATTAGAAGGCACGTTTCCACCAATCATACTGTTGGGTGGCATATTGCCCGGCATCATGCCACCCTGCGGTGGCATACTTCCAGGCATCATTCCGTTTGGCGGCATACCTCCTCCCATCATGCTGTTTTGCATACTGTTGTGCCCTCCACCCATACTGACAGGGTGGGACATGTTGGAGTGGGAAGGCATCATGGCATTAGGGTTCATCATGTTGTTTGGCCCCATCATCCCTCCGCCCATTGGGCCCATGTTCGACTCGGAGTTCTGCATGTATGGAGGTGGCATTCCCGGAGAGAACGGATCCATTCCCTGGTTGTTGGGGGCACTTGGTGGCCGGAATGCATCTTGTGATGAACCCTGAGAACCTGCTGAAAGGTAAAACAAAATAACTTTAATAGATTGACAATGGAAACGTTGATTGATGGGGCGTTCTCTCCTTATACGTTCAAGTCACACCAACTTGTGAATGCATGCAATTTGCTGTAGAGACTTTAATCGTATGTGTATTTGACTAATGTCTAAGAATTTAGGTTAAAAAAAAGAAGAAGTTTTTTTTCGTTTAACGACACTACTACAGCACACTGATTTAGTAATCATCTCCGATTTAGGTGTTCACAAATACGACTCAATCGCATGCGACTAATCACATGATAAGAAATCACCGTAATATTAGCAGAAAACATTTTTAATGGGGTTTTTTTAACATACTGTATCAAAATCTGTTAATATTAGTTTATAAATCCCATATTTGTATCCTTAAACATTTTCACCGACACTTAATATTTTGTTATCCCTCCTGCATTATTCTCATTGTACTAATACTGATAATGTGTACATTCAAGAAACTTTTTTGTCCTGCTGTGATCGTTCTTGACATATTTCAATGCCTTATTTTCCTTCTTTTTTTCCAAAGACAAGATAACATAAAATAAAAGGTTATTCATTTTGTTTACAATATCTGTCTGTGTATATCCAATGTGGTTTACATCATAACTCAAATTCATGGCAGTCAAATCAGAACATATGGATAATCTAAAACAAACCATACCTGGAGAAGGAGCCCGTTTATTTTTTTGTTCTCGCTTCTGTTGCAAAGCGGCTTCCATCTGAGCAAGAATTGGTTGTGGATCAATTCCACCTTTATCAAACTTGCATTCATATGCAAACAGATACTTGATATAGTTCTTTTTCAGAGTGAACGCAGCACTCGCAGAAGATCCAATATTCACAACACCACAAATTTCTTTCCACTTCTTAGCTTTGTTAACCTGTAAACACACATGTAAAAATATTAGTTTACAATTCTTCGATGTTATTATAAAAATATTTCTCACCGTCATCAAATACATGAAAAGTACAATATTTTCTACATTTATATTGAATCTGTTATTCCCTGCATATGTTTGGTGGTAAGGTTGGTCATCAGATAATAAATATATGTTACATTAATTTCAATTTAACATCATCACATTGGTCCAATCATAATGCAATTTTCTTTTCATTTCTCGATGGATATAAAAATAATGTCATGAAGGAATGTTATATCTCATGACATGACTGAGTGCTATTGTTATGAAAAAAAAATTAAATTCAAATTCAAATATTATGAACTTTTAGTGTTATTACTAGTAAGTAGTTCTTCACCAATTTACAGTTTGCTCATGAATTTAAAAAAATAGATATCCCAATGAACGTAAAAGACAATCCTGAACCCAACTAGAAGGCTACATAAGAGTTGTTCTCTTTATGCAATTAGCCGCACTGACTTTTTGCAGGAGATTTGTCGGCCATACAAAATTGTTCCGATTTAGATGTTCTCACAGTATGCTTCTATTACATACAACAAGTCGGTTCAACTAATCGAATAATGAGAAAGCCCCTATAAAAGGGCAAATGTGCAGTACTATCATTTATTATTCACCTCAGTCATTCCGCCTTTTTCACGCACACAGAGGTAGAGTTTAAAAAGATCAAGGGGTTGTTTGCTGATCACTGGCATTGTTGTGACTGGTGTTCCCTTTTCTTCCAGAAAGTACATAAGCTTTTCCAAGAACGGTCGCCGGTCCGGTTCAGAACCCATTTCAAACATTTTCATCACGTCACCGCCAGACTTCTAGAACAAAAATTGAACATATTTAAAAATAATAAAATGAATACATTTCTACACACATTTACATTTCTACACATATTTACATTTCTACACATAAGATAGATATCTACATTTCAGACATGGATCACATTCAAAATGACAAAAATGTCACAAAGTAACTTGAGGTTAAAAAAGAACACACTAAAACAACTGCAATGGTTAACCCTGGATTATCTTACCCTAAATAGTAATTACACTAAGATCAGACATAACAGTATTAACCAGTTATTTTTTATATAAACAAAACATACACACAAAAAAAAGAAGAGAAAAGGTAAAAAAAAAAAAAAAATCATCAAATCAACTATCATCTTCACCCCACCTCCCAGTAAAATATTTTGAACATGTAGTTATCATATTTTTAAAATACTAAAAGACAAAAGTACCACACCTGAGCTAAGCCATGCTAAAATACAAAATAATAACAACATTAGCATTGACAAGATAACATGATGAATATATCACTATTACATAAACTATTTTGTAATGAGCTCTATTTACTACTAAAAAATAATGCAACCATGAACCTTGGTCACAGCTGAGATGTCTAACATATAAATGGTTGAACAGATTAACAATTAAGAAGTACCATATACAGGTGAACAGTGTGTCAATTTAACAGAAAAATATAAATAAAATTCTCTTAACAAACAAGATGACCATCTCGTCTATTAATGTCCAAAATATGGGTCCCCAAAGACCTGGTCTAGAATACCAAGTAGCATTTTCCATTAACTACTAAAATTGTCAACTTCAATATGAAAAATCCATTATTTAAATTTGTTTTTACTTGCTATGTGCATTGATGAAATATTTCATCATCAATGAATATAAACTTGTAAAATATAGGTGAGTTTAAGCACTAGCAATATTAATGTGTTTTGGATACATTAATGTTTATAATAAGTAGGTCAAGCCATTATAAAGTTAGTAAGACTACCATGCAATGCTGGTATGCATTTTAGTCCAATAGTAAAAAAAAATATAATAATAAAAAAGATTCAGTTTTTAAGCCAGTGTTTGGGGGTTTGTTTGTTTTTTTGTTTTAAAGTCATCATAACATAATGGACATTCATGACAATAATCTTGTTATAAACTTGGGAGTCTAATTCAGTAACTCTCTTAACATACCGATTTCACCGTGCCATGCAAAAAGACTTGCAATGCCGATGCGATGTTGCTTAAAAGAGCTGTGTGAATTAGGCCCCTGGAGTGCACAAATTGATCGTCTATATGCCTTGGACAACCTAAAACATGTTACGGCCAGCTTTTCCGCTGTTGACATTTTTGAACCACGGTGAATGCACCAGGTAACAAATCCTAATTAAAATGTGTGTGCAACCAAGAGATAATGCTGGACAACCAACATCATGTAATGATTGCCCTCTTGGCAACCAATACAATTTACTATTTGTGCACCCCTGTATGCAATAAATGAATGTATACCACTTATGGTATTCCTGAAATAAATTAACCATGCATAACAATTCTTAAAATAAATAACTGCAAATGAAGAAAAATAAATAAAAATAACCAAAATATACTGCATGAACGATGTAGCACTTTTTGGGGGGGGAATAAATGTACATAATTTGTGAGTAAAATTAGTAACAAGAATCAATACCAATGCCCAAAACAAAGGAAAACATGGTGAGGTGGGCAAATGATAACCATATCCAAAAAATTAAAATGACCCAGTCACCGGGTCAAAGCGTAAAGGGAAGGATAACATTTTGCCATCTGCCTGCCTGGCAGTTACCCACTCAACATAACTGACTTACAAATACTCCCGTGGGATTAGGACTACCAATATAGCCAAACTCATCCGGAACAGGTGAAAAAATGGGTACTCCCCTCATGCCAGGTATGTCACCTTCCTAGAACAAATGCACAGATGCCCCAGCATTGTCAACAAGAAAACAAGATTTTTATTTTTGGGTTTACTTTTGAATATTGTAATGAAATTAATGTTTAAAATAACACTTCTGGTTAACTCCAAAAGTAGAATAATGAAAAAACATGATGTTTGGATTTTTTTTAAATTGGGAATCTTAATAAGTTCAAAAATATATTCTACAATATAAATAACATTTAAGTTTAACTTGAGCTAGAATAAAATAATAGAACTGATTAGTTTTGGATTTGTTTTAACAACTTCACATATGGATTATAATATTTTTAACTTGTGAAATCACTTCAATGTCTTAAATAAAATTTAAAAAACCCCAACAAATTGGTAAGTTTAGATATAATTTAAATTGGCACGGTCATACAACCAAATCAAACCAATAAAAAATATATCAACTTCCATACAATGCATGAATTTATTTGTATCTGTAAGTGCAACAAATGATATTTAAACAAAATTTTATTTTTGTTTTTGTTGGTTTTTAAACATTTAAGCAGGACTAAATGACAAATGGATATTTTCATAAAACAGAAATGCAAAACCACCAATGACAATATGAAACATGAACAACAAAGATTTTTTGAATATCGAGAAATATAACATTAAGTTTGCACATGGCTGCTTGATATGATCAGACCATTACGTACGTACACACATATATGAATACATTTTCACTTTGACAGAACAACACTAACAAAGCCAACACTTATAACTGACTTATATTGTTTAAATACTGACCGATATACACTTTTATATGCCTAAAGAATTTGGTGGTAAACTAATATTTATTAATGCTCTCACACACACAAACAGTCATACATGTATACAATATCTCATGTTTAAATTTAAAAAGCAAATCAGTGCTGTAGCAAATGAATTTTAAGTGATGCACATAACACATAACATGAACATTTGACAACAAACCAGTTAACAGAATATTTCCCAAATAATTTTTATCATTGTTTTAAGGACAAAGTGGGAAATATAATTCTAACCTCACCCCAATTTATGAACAAAAAAAGAAAAATTGTGTTAAGTCTGGTTAAAAAGTCAATTTTTACATCTATAAAAAATGGCATGGTTCTTTTCAAACATTTATAATGGGTAATTTGATAATTTTCAAATAAAAAAGAAAATATGAAAAACTATTTTTATTGTTGATCACTTGTAAATCATTTGAGCTTTTTAGATCATACTAAATTTTATAATAATTTTTTTTTGTTATATTTGTTTGTTTGCTTAATGTATTAATGCATTATGAAAAATAATTTTTAATGTAAATTATTTTGACAATCTGACAAGATTTTTAGTGGTATTATATACAACTATGGGAACTTTAGGCACTTGCCAAAATGTTTGTTTAAATTGAACATGACAATTATAGATCTAGTCCTGTATCTATTCTCAGATGTAACAAGAAACAGGGTAGAATGTATGTTTTTGTCTGCATTGTCATCATCTTGGTTCGTTCAATGGCAGTTTCAAGTTTAAAAACACTACAGGAATTTCTTCAATCATACCCTTTTTGCGCAATCATTTCCTAAGGACAAAAAATCATTTTTGCTATGTATTATCACACACACACACACACACACACACACACACACACACACACACACACACAGATTTTCAGATTTTTTTTCAGGGGAAATGTTTTGAAACAAAATATCACCAGTTAACAGAGATTTTTATAAAAATATTTAAAATATCAGGATAAGTGATGTTATTAGTATAGGTCAGGTTACTGAACCACACCATTTTTTGTTTTGTTTCGGTTTTTAACTGTAGTTTACAAAGCAAGCGGTGCGACATTTGTTTTTGTTTTAAATCATGCACATTAATAGTATTTGCACGGTATTATCAACATGGAACATCAGGAGGCTGCAGGCTATACTCACAAGAAAGTTTGTATTGCACTGAAAAGTTAATTACCAATCATTGCTAATTTTATTTTTTTAAATCTTATAATCAACGTCAAAAATAGAATGTGAAATTGCACTGAACATATCTTGAGACAAAAAGTAGGCAATAAAGTAACAACTAAATATTTCATTAACATAAATACCACTAAATAAAAACATATTTAAAGGTGTACATTCATGTGTGTGTATTTTCATTTATTAAACCAGGAACTACTATGAAAATTTCTCTACAAAATCAAGAATAAATTAAACAAAGGAGTGTGAGAAATTAGTTTTGTGTTTTGGTGTTTTTCAATAGATATTTTTAATGATAATGAAATGAAACTGCAACATAAGCTTAAAGCAGGACTAATAACTATTTCTATAAATGGCGGTTTCTTCTGTACATTAAATTCTACCTTTTTCTTTTTCTCTGGTGGTTCGTCTGGAAAGGATGGCATTGGAATACAGTTCATGTTGGGCATCTGATGTTGCTGTTGCTGTTGCGGTTGCGGCTGTTGCTGCGGTTGCATCTGTGGCATGCCGCGCATGCTGTTCATCACCTGTGGGGCACTGGTCATCACCGATACACTCGTCACGGGAGATGTGATGCTTGGGGTCACAGTTGTTGTCGACAGACCTGCAATTGGCAACAAATCATTAGATGTTCTAATTGTAAACAAGTTGTTGCTGCAAATACATGATTTTGTTTGGAAATGATGATATAGGTGGGTTGTGAGGGGTGGCTCCATTAAATATTACTGATTTATTATATAACATTTAGTGAAATATCTTAAAATATCAGTGAAATAAAAGTGTTATCAGTCACTCAGTGACGATAACACATTTTTGGGGGTAAATTCTTTGTTTGTGTGTGTTATTGTCACTGTAGAAAAGTGTTATCTTCACTGTAAGAAAGACGGAACTATTTTGCTGCTGGCATTTTAAAAATAAAGGTAAATTGCCAAAAGTTATATAATAAATAGAAAATTTCATGTTTTTTGTCACATGATTTATATCTCATCGAGTGAAGTTTGCAAACATAACTCATATGGGTTTTCTGCAATTTTTCCTTTGCAATGGTCTTTACCCTCTATATTAATATAAATGCAGATTTTGTTTAATCCTGATGTCAAGTCATTCATTCATTAGTTCATATACAGTAAACCAAACACCAAAGGGACCAGGTAGACAAAATCTTGTTTTTCGAATATTTATTCCATCATATTCTGTTTATCAAAATGAGCATTTATTTCTATCAACTTGCACTGAATTCGCAAACTTGACCGCTTCTATAAGTATGCTCTGCATAAAATATGCTAAGTTAATCATTAAAGTATCATCATTATAAAACTATTAAACACTAGTGCTTGTATTCCCAAATGATGGAAACAGAACACAAAAGTTAATTTGGTGGTGCACAAGTTAAAGCTCGCTGCAAAGATAATCTATTTTAAAAAAAAGTTCCACATTGTTATTGAATTAACTGTATGTAGTTGATTACTAAATATCATACATAGAAAAAATGAACTGAACTGACTGACTTGCTGAGCTATCTCCAGTAATATAAGTGATCAATTAAGAGGAATTTATGGTTAGAAACGAAAGAAAATATCAGTTGTTAATAAAGTAGTGACTGTACTTTGTGCATTAATATAATTAAAAGAAACTGACATTTATTTATTGTTCCTGTTTAAAGGGATGTTATAAATGTATGTGCAAAATATAATGTATCAGTTGCAGAGCTTCTAGATTATGGTAGCCCCACTCCCATGGCTAGTGAAATCAATGTTGGGCTAGTAAATAACTACTATTGCCATGCCCGACAGCTAGTGATTTGTTTTTGGCCACATGTTGCAGTTAAAGTCTATTTTGTAAAATTGAATATCCTTACCCCTCCCTAGCCTCCCAAAGTTAGGTTCTTTAGGTGACATATCTGATTATTACTATTATTTAGTAAAATTGTATTAACTTAGAAGTAAAGTAGGCTAGTGAAATTTAATCGTCGCTAGTAAATTTTTTAAATTACTGATCCCGTGGCTAGTGTATTTTATCAAAAAATTTAGAAGCCCTGCAGTTGTCAAGACAGACTATTAATGTTTTTTTATATTTCATGACTTTGGTTAGCTACGGCTAACATTTTGTTGGTCATTAAACAGGTTAACTGCCATTGCTTTTAATGTGTATACTTAAAGACAATGAACAACAAATACACTGCCTTTTATAAATGAATACCGCTCAAATACTTGAACATAATCGTGATTCTCTCAAACATTTGAACACAATCTGATTGATGTAAGATCTTAATGCCATCAACTTTGGTCTCCATTGGCTAATCTGACATGAATCAATGTTATTTCAAATCAAGGTGACCTTTAATTGTGAACAGGCACTTTTATGTCTTATGGCTTATTCAGCACCATCAGATGTATCACATGAAAGGTTATTTAGACATGCAATGATACTGGCTTCGGTTAATCTATTAACAAATATTTAAAGCTAAGAGGCCAGTGAAATAAGATTATTTAATTAAGACTGAATTATATAAACCCTATTAAAAATATTAACTTCCAAACAAATAAAACACCCTAATCAACCTCAACATAACCTATTTAAATATTTAATATTTTAAACAAATAAAACAAGCCTAAATACCCCAACACAAAAACATTTAATTATTAAATATTTCAAACAAAAACATCACTAAACAACCCCGACATAAGAAAATCTGTAGAATTTAAGAAATAGAAAACACAACTAGAACCAAAAAAAAGATGCTCAAGAGAGAAAAGAATTGGCAACTTTGGCAGCAAAAAAAGAAAAATGTACAACTCAAAAAAAAGAAAAGCAAAATGATGACATAGCATGCAACTGTACATGTACCTGGTTGGTGCGGATCATACATTAGTTTAGCAAGCCATTTGTTACTTCATGCAGTGTCCACGAAAACACCAACTTACCCTGGGTGCTGTTAACCGTCGTGGTAATGGGCTGGGAAACCTCGACCGACGTGAAACTAGCAGTGGGTTGGACCTCGCAGTTCGCCTGACTCACTTGACTCATCTCCGGGGGCTGGGGGGTGGTCGCTGGGGTTAAATTCTCCGTTTCCTCCATCTTACCATCAGAGCGTGCTATTGGTGCCGAAAGAGGTGTCTCCTCCGTCGTACAGGGAGGTTTTGAAACAGGCACTGCGGTGTCCCCAGCGCCTTCACTGGAGTCCGATAAATTACTGATCACACTAGCCGATTCTGAGCTCTTGTTGTCTGGTGTTGGGGCAGAGTTGACGTCTGGCGTCGGCACGGAACTGTTATCGGATATAGGGGCAGAGGTGTTTTCAGACTGGTGATCAGAGTTGGCTAAATGAGATGGTTCTTGCTGCTGATGTGGAAGCGGATTGGAACTTGAGGAAGCGGGGTCTTGGACTTCGTGTGAGAGAACTGAGGAACTGTTACTACTTGTAGTACTACTACTACTACATGTATTGGCAATCGATATACTACTTGGCAAGCTGTTTTGCTGTCCCCCCTCACTGGGTACCGTGGAAGCTGGTAAAGACGTCACCACACTCTCACCCGTGTTACCACTATTACTACTACTGTTCTTTTTTGACTTCCTTTTACTGCTCGTAGAAGTCCCGGACGCTGGAAACCCACCACTGTTTGTCATGGAATTTGGCGACATTCCACCAGGCATTGGGCCCATCGCATTTGGCATAGTGTGTGGACTGAAGTTCATGGGGCCCATGTGATTCATATGGCCCATCTGACTGGTCGAGTGGTTGCCCTGCATGCCGTACATCCTGGCCTGATTCGGCACGTTAGGCACGGACCGCATGCTCTGGGCTCGGCCTGCCGCGCTGTTGGCCGCAGCGATCATGGCTGCCTGCGCTGCAGCTTGTGCACCTTTAGCTGTGGCAGACATGGCCATGGCCCCTTGGGGAGATGTCGGCGTGTTTGTATCCATGGTGGAGCCCATCCCCGGGCTCGAACCGGACCCCTGAACCGGCGGCCCTGATGGGCCCGGACTGGATCCTGCGCCCATGTGATTGCTGTAGGCACTGTAATGGCTGTTCATCCCCATGGGGTTCATGTTCACGGGCATACCACTCTGTCCATATGCATTGTTATAGTTTGTGTTTGTCATGTTCCGTTCCATGGGCATGTTGTTGTAAACAGAACTCGAGCCCATTTGCGACATCGGATTTGGTCCGTTGTACATAGTCTGAGATGGATAGTTTGACATGTTAGACGAGTTTGGCATGCCAGGTACATTTTGCTGCCGAGAAAAGTTACCTGAAACAAATGAGTAGAATGCTGTACGCTCAACAATATACCCCTTTAAATTTGTTTTCAAAAGTTAAGTTAACTCTTCAAAATGGGCTGCCAAAATTGCCAGTCCATAAAAAGAAAAAAGGAAGGGAAAAGTGTCGATGTAGGCATCCAGTGTATTAAAAACAATCTGAAACAAGAAGTTACAAAATGACCACACAGTATAAGGCGGTCGACTTCATGAAGTATAAAACAAAGTAAGAACATTCAAATGCATTATAAAAACATTTCTGGCAGCCCATTTATTTGTCAAATGTGCACAAGAAATAAGTTAAATTAAATGTTAAAATGAAAAATATTATTTGAAATAATCCAAACTATTGACAAATGTCCATAATACTGTTAAGTCCTTAGTGAACAAAACACAGTGATAATATGCAATGTAGATTTATTTAATTGTTGTTAGCTTCTTTTTTTTTTTTGGGGGGGGGGGGGGGGGGGGGGTGGGTGTGGTGGTGGTGGCAGGATGTAGCCTAGTGGTAAGATGCTCACTTGATGCGCGGTCGGTCTATCAGTGGGCCCACTGGGCTATTTCTCATTCCAGCCAGTGTACCACAACTGGTATATCATACATCAAAGGCTGTGGTATGTGTTATCCTGTCTGTGAGATGGTGCATATAAAAGATCCATTGCTACTAATGGGAAAAATGTAGCAGGTTTCCTCTCTAAGACTAGTCTATGTTAAAATGTTACCTAATGTTTGACATCCAATAGCCAATGATTAAGTAAATCAATGTGCTCTAGTGGTGTCGTTAAACAAAACAAACTAACTTTTAACTTTGTAGATTTTTCTTTAATGAGGAAGTCCAGGGCTTTTAATGCAGTGTTGGTACATGCACCGGTGCATGCTGATTTTTGCGTGTGCATGTAACTTTTAAAACTGGGTGCATGCGGTGCATGCTAATATTTTTGAAGTACTGTGTATTGCATATACTAGTATCCTGTTGTCTACCAGATTCAGACTCAAGTTGGTGAATTTTGCGTATGCATTTCGTAATCTGTTCGCCACATGAAAACGATAACTTTTATCTTATGGGCGAATCCATTTTGTATCCCATAATCCTACTTACAACAATGGCGCCCTTTCGGTCATTTCCGTGAAATATATTTGCAAAAATTGCCGGTAATATCTCGGATATATCCGTGAACGGTATTAGGAAAGGTGGTCGAGACCGACTTTGGGGTATCCACGCGCATAACACAGTTGTTGTCGTCACTGACAAATTGAACTCCGCCAGATCTGTGATCAATACAAAGTACCGTAACTGCCTTGAACATTTTCGACCTCAGATATGGACCTCAGATGATTGCGAACGTGCATGTGCGTTACTCGCATAGTTGACTCGAAGTCAGCCAGTGATTATTTCAATCGCAACTTCTCGTCGAATTCCGTAGGCTAATTTATATTATACCAACAGATCTTATCGAGTTAAAAAAGTTAAATTAAATTAAAAAGAAAATAATAATCAACACTGTAATCAAGGTAATTAAAATAGTATTTTTCTCATTGTTAACAGGATTTACCTTATTTTTGGTGCATGCAGAATTTTAATGGTGCATGTAACTTTTTTTTTCAGCATGCACCTGGTGCATGTAGATTTTTTTTTTCATTTCTAGGCCTGAAGTCCAGTATTAGTGATGACAACATTTATGAACATCTGACATTGTGAAATGCATTATTTAAAAAAAAAAAAAAATTATGATCATAGATCATTGGCAATATAAAGGTTGGGATGCCTTGAATGATTCTCATACAATGTACATACAACAATAATAAATTTATAATACATGATTTCATGTCCATATATAATACGATTTTGTGACAATTGTTATAAAAATGTATGCATGTTTAATAGAAATCATATTTCATTCATTTGTCATATATACTGTACATGCATACCCACAATTATTATTTTTTAAATATGATTTTACTTTACAATTCATTAGTAAAAGGAATGTGGCAATTTTTCTCCATATATGAAATGTTTGCTGGTTATGCAATTCCAAAGAAAAAATTCTTCTACAGCATCTAATTAGTGAATTTTGTTAACTATTGAACATACTTGAAAGCTTATTTCTAAATGGTTAATATTACCTATTTGGATATATCAATATTTAAAATAAACCAATGAAAGTTAGTCTTTCTCAGGCTTTGGTATTAACTGGATTATGTCACATGGCATCTGTAGCAGCCGGCAACAGCCAGCTGTAATTTCACTATCACCTGTTATTATGTTTTCATTCTTAATGACATCACAGGGGTTACCTACCTGCTCCAGGGTTATACTGGTTGTTGAACTGACTGAAGTGACCCATGTGTCCACCCATTTTGTTTCCAGCAGGGCTCAACCCCATCTGGTTGGGCCCCATGGGTGGAGGCATCATTTGTTGGTTAAAACCTGAAAATTGTCAGCAATGATACATCACGTAAGATTATTTCAATTCAATAGCAAGTAAATATATAGATATTATAAATATTGATGAAGCAAATTTCAAACAAAATAAGCCTTTTTAAAAAAAAAAATTTAACGCCAAACTTAGGTGATCATGATGGTAACAGTGCAGTTAGGAAACATAAGATGCATCCTAAATTAAATGTTCATTACAAATTCAATATCTTAAAGTGAAAAAAATAAGCAGTTGGTAATAATAATATAAATCAGGTGGACAAAACCTATTCAGATTAGTCAAGAACTCGATATTTTCCCATTTATTTTCATGCTTGCAATTTATAGTTCAAGCACGCTCTCCTGGACATACACCCAACTATCTGGGCAATCTGCCTAGGACAGGTGGTTGACAGATGTTATCGTGGTAACTCCAATACAAAAATGTCCAATATTTTTTTTTTTAAATCACAATTTTTGATTAAACTAAAACTTATTTAAAAGAGATTTCTAATATTCTTTTAATATTTTATTACATTGTATTATTATTATTATTAATTATTAGCTGCTTACCAAATATCTTTCAAAACTGACATTTTGTACTTGGTATAAAATAACATACCAAGTTATTTCCCTTTACTTGACAGACCAAATAACAGATGATTAACTAGCACACATTTTGTAAAAAATATATAATCTTGCAAATACTGAACTATTATTAATCTGTAAAATTAATTCTACATGTTTTAACACATATTTCTGGAAATATGTTATTCTAAAGGACATGATACTCTCAAAACTCTGGCTGAAGTTTAAAAAAACATTGTTTAAAATATTCATTTATAAATGTACATTTGGCATGTTTTGAGTTGTTTTTATTATCTATAGAAGCCAAATAAAATGTTATCATATTGCCATTTAATACTATACAATGTTGTAAGACCACCTTGTTTTAAATTACCGTGTTGAAAAACTTTCTGTAAATTGTATTAACAAGAATTCTGTGGAATTTATTCAAATTACTTGGTGTGGCCGACACTTGCATCCATAGTTATTCATTTCTGCTGTGAGATGAACATACACAAATTAACTGTAAACCATGTTTCATTGATGTAGGACTATTTTGTGAAAAATTAAGCTGAATGTGAAAATTTAACATCAAGTTAAACTAATTTGTTTTATTTATTCTTTGGTAGTTAATACGAACAAGCTGCAATTAGTTAATTATGTCTTGTCATTTTATGTGTAAAATATTAGTTGAGGCCTTATTCTGGGGGGTTTTAAATGGCAATAAATTTGTTTAAACCAAAATCACATTATTTTATTATATTTTTCTAATAAAACACTTAGAAAATATTAACGAAAGCAAGGGTGCAAAAAGTACTCGCCAGCTCGCCAAATGGGAGTAAAAATTCTCACGGACAAGTTGAAAAATGCAACTATCAGTCCAACGAGTAACCCGTCTTTTTCTGACCATGATATTTTGTTTTTATTTTATAAATTTTGAATTCTGTAAATCTTTATGAAAAAACTGTGAAAAACTGTCTTTATTAGAATATATAATATATATATATATATCATTTGATGTAAAGACGGTGCATATTATATTATTATAAAACATTAATATATTGTTCTATAGGCTAGCAGACTAGTATAAATTCTGATGGGCTAGTAAATTTTAGTTTGTTCTTGTCTGGTAGTCTAGCGAAATATTTTTCATTTCTGTACCCCTGGGAAGTGGTTTTATGATGATTCTGAAATATTTAGTTAATACATGATTTAAATATAACAAACAAGTGAAATATCTGCTGATCATTTTATTTTTCCATGTTCCTACAAATGATTACCTAAAGACAATATTTACATATAGCGGAATGTCCTCGTAATGGAGACGAGGCCCACTAGGGCAAAGTCCCATTATTTTTCAGGAATGGAGAGTTACGAGGATATTCCCCATCTTAAAATACACCATTAAATAATACTTTTATGTGAACACCAATGATTTTGGTGGGTTAAGTAAGTAGGGTTTCATCTCTCCATTACTGAAAAATAATGGGAGCGTTGAGACAATACTGTGACTTCGCCGGTGTATTTTACCAGTGTATAAATGTGTCTTACCAACTGATGGAATGACTGGTTCACACATGGTTAGATTAACCTGTGATCATAAATAATTAGCACCATGTGCCATCACAATCGACGGTTTATGAATGAGCCACCAGACGAGCATGTCACACATGCATGATTAATAATAACCACAGGCAATTATATTGCATTATTATGGTGGAGATTCGCCACTTTCAGCACATTTCAATTATGTATACAGAAAATAAATGTCTGCCACATGAAATGTGACGTTTGGTTTGACTATATAAAATTATTGATATAATAATTTGCCAACAGCTGGGAGTCATCCAAAGAACGAAGAAGAAAAAAAAGGCACTAATAATACTGATTTTAATCATTATTACGATGTAACATAAACATTCTTAAACTGAATTACTGTCATTCAGTAAAATAGTTTATGATGTATTGTGGGGGAAAAAAAAAAAAATCAGGAAAACTCTATGTCTAATATTTTAAAATATGAAAATGCAACTATGATGAATCGAATATTAAACTTGATAATTAATGTTAATGTCTGCAGTCATACATGAGTGATTTATTAATACAAGCGAACACATCAAGCTCAGTCATGTGAAACGCCTTGCTTATTCAAGTGATAAATGATACAAAATCATGATGCGTATAAAGAAATGTGTGATTGTTTTAAGATGGCTATCTCATATGTATGTATATACTGTTTATCTTTGGCTGCCGTATGCCATGGGGTCACCTCATTTTCAAACGAATTCCTACCTTGAGCTGCCATGGGTGACTGGCTCATCCGAGATGCCTGCCCATCCAGCTGACTGGAGGGAGGCCTTGGGGGCATCGGACTACCAGCCTGGTTTCCTGCAACGAAAACGAGAAGAGAAACTTGAACTAAATTATTCATTTGCTGCCAAACATTTTAATAGAGCTGCCAGGAGTGAAATTTTAGGTTCAGTATCAGTATTTTGGGGGCGATTTACACCATTATCAGTATGGTATTCAGTCAAAAATAACATTTGGGGGATCAAATAGACAATAACACCCGCAAATTGTAAAAATTCCTTAAGATTATCTTCTAATTAAATTCCATACACAAGGCCCTCCCTCATCTGGTTTATACCCAATCCAGTTTTGTTTCAGAAAAGCTAGGTATACCAACAAGTTTAATGTCCAAGATTTAGCTACTGGCTAAATGGTGGGAAACATTTTTCAGTGCAGAAATTTGTTTATTTTGAGATTTGCTCGGTACTGTAAATGGTACTGACATAATAGCATACCAAATGGTATATATGGTATACCGTCAGGCTCTAATTTTTAATCTGAACTACAAAATGGTGGAGAATTAAAATATCAAGATTCACTTGCAGCTAAATACAGCTAGAAACTTTAAATCAATTTCCATTTTGAAAATTAAATATTATCTGCATGTTGTAAAATCCCCTCCACACACCCCCCCCCCCAAAAAAAATTAAAGAAAAGAAAAATATTACACTGTTTAATCATACTGCAGAGTCGCATCCCAACTAGTAGAAACTGGAAAGAATAAAACTAACCTTTCCAATTGTAGCCAAATTCCAACTAGAATAAATTAAACTACTACAATCCATACCACCGGCCTCGGTGGCGTCGTGGCAGGCCATCGGTCTACAGGCTGGTAGGTACTGGGTTCGGATCCCAGTCGAGGCATGGGATTTTTAATCGAGATACCGACTCCAAACCCTGAGTGAGTGCTCCGCAAGGCTCAATGGGTAGGTGTAAACCACTTGCACCGACCAGTGATCCATAACTGGTTCAACAAAGGCCATGGTTTGTGCTATCCTGCCTGTGGGAAGCGCAAATAAAAGATCCCTTGCTGCCTGTCGTAGTAAAAAAGAGTAGCCTATGTGGCGACAGCGGGTTTCCTCTAAAAAACAGTGTCAGAATGACCCTATGTTTGACGTCCAATAGCCGATGATAAGTTTAAAAATCAATGTGCTCTAGTGGCGTCGTTAAATAAAACAAACTTTACTTTACAATCCATACCAGAACTGTTTACAAAGGTAGGAGGCATTTAAATCAATGTTGTTATAGGATGGTAGACCGATGATAGAATTTTTAGAATATTGCATTTATAATGAATTCATGTTACTTCAGTTCAAATTCTCACTTCACAAAAAAACAAAAATCAAATGGTAAAATTTGGTCTTATAGCTACAAAATCTAGAGACAAAAACCAAAACAAATTAAGAACAAGGACAAAAACAGCTTTCCAATGGCACTAAAATCTATGAAATAGGATGATGTTCAAAGCCTAAATCTGTGTGGTCTTCATTTCTCAAATTTCATGACAATATTTTTTTTCCTTCCATTTTAATTCCATATATTGTCCATAGTGACTACTCAAGAGTGAAAGTAATTTATTTAGTCAGCTAGTTGTACGTTACAGCAAACCAGATTTTAAATTACTGTTTTAGCGTAAACAAATTGTGCCATATGGTGTCGCACTAATATAATAAATGGAATCCTAAATATTTGGAAAAGCTTGGTTTGGTATTTTTGGTATGACTACCCTGTATTTCAGAGGTTTCAAAACAGGAGACTAATATTATACTGCATTTAAATTCATATTTACAGAATTTTGAAAAACTGCTATCTATTTGTTTAAAAAACAACAATGCCACAGTTCGCAAAAAGATAAGCAAAAAGAATATTAAAAGCAATTTAATGTGTTTCTTTTCTATCATCAACGTCTACCTCCAAGGGGGAAATACCAACTCAATTTGCACCATTATTGGCCACACACATCACAGTGCGTGGTAAAATATGTAGGAAATACCAGGTGTTTGTTTCTATGGTAACCAAGTGTTGTCAACAACATTACGGTCATTTACTTGTCAACCTACAACAATTTTATACTTCAAACATTACAAACACATTAAAAAACCAAAACCAAAAAAAAACATGCATTTATTTTTGTAATCTACCAAGTCAGTATGTATGTATGTATGTATAAATAATATCAATACATGAAAAAAAAACAGAAAAACCCGAACCCTTAACAGCTCTTTATGGATTGTGCGAGTCTAGGTTCTGGCCACAACTAATCAATATAATCGAATGCCAGGAGATGCACAGAGATTAGTACAATGATCAGGTGGAGATGGGCACCTGTGTGCTAGGCAAGCTCGGGAAAATTATGACAGTAACTTGATTAAATGACAGAAATATTTTCTAAAAACATCCAGAGGTTGTGGGGTTTTTTGTGGGTTTTTTTACTTTCTTTCTTTTTTTATGAAGATAAAATGTAATTTTAGAAGTCTTGCATTATCAGTTTTCATTTAGTTTGGTAGTAATAGTGGTGGAAATATGGCAAATATGTCTTATAGAATTTAGGTTTTTGGGTTGGGTTTTTTAAGTTATTTGTTTTTGTAAAAGTATCTTTGTTTTTATTGTCTTTTGTGGGAACCTACAATATAATCGGATGGGTGAAAAAAGGTATGTAGAGTGGATTCATCCTTTATATGATTTTTTTTTTTAAAGTATTACAAATTGAATAAATTAACAATTGTTCAGCTTTGTTCACCTAATTCGAATTACAGTAAAACTTGGCAATTATATTGTTCTCATGAATATAATTTAAAAAGATGAAAAAGTAGTAACATACCAATTTGCCAATCAACATAAATTAGCTTTTATGCTGCTTCTTTTTTCTTTTCTTTTCTTTTCTTTTCTTGGTTAAAATAAGTTAAATATGACTGTATTTAAATACAATTTGATATATTGTTAACAATATTTTTAATCTTACTTAGTATGATGGGAAATTTTATAGTCTTCAAAACTTTCAACAGCTTATTTTAAACTCACTGTATTATTCTAGATTTTCTTTAATAAAACAAAAATTTAAATTAAAGCAAAATCTAAACGGTATGCAGAGATTATGGCACTGCTGAACAGCACCCTTTAATTGATTTTTAATACTGATGGTGAGGTACTGAGATTGGTCCTAGGGTTGTGCAATGGTTTAAATGAGTTCCCATTTAGAATGTATGCCAAAGATAAACCGCATCGTATCATATGTTTTGATCAAAGAATATATTAATTTTTTTTACACGAATAGTGACCCAGAAATACAGTACAGATTATTAAAAATCCAGAATTCAGGATACCGTATTTTCCCCATGTATTATGCACACTTTTTTTCCAAAAAAAAATAGATTCAAAATGGGGTGTGCATTATACATAATAGAAAAAAACACATTATTTATAAAAATGTCCAGCGATCACCCATAAAAAATCGTCAATCGGTAGTTTACAGGTTATTGACAGTGTTCATGACAATGAAATGTTAAAACACCCGTAAAAATCGCTTTTCACTTGTGATGGTAGTAATAATTGTAAAATAAATGTATAAAAGCATCCATACCTCGCCAAAATTTGCACAAAAATAGACCGTAAATATTTTTAATTTCCAGGAGATTTAATTCAGCCATTTCCATCAAACCAGAAATATACGACACTAATATAAAATTAGAAATCTTATGCATACATGTTAAGACACGAGAACCAAATGTAATATGCTATATTTTTGTTTTCATTTACTTATTAGTCATTTACAATGTATGGGTATATACTTTTGTCTTGATTTATGCATGTGTGACATGTAAGTACGCAAGTACCAGCCCATGTTTTGTGTGATATGTAGGTATATGTACGCAAGTACCTACCTTAAGTTTTGTTTCTTGAATATACCGCTGCTTTTGTTTTTAGTTAATTTTGGTGACAGGTGGAAAACGGTACATCTTGCATTTACTGTCAATTTTGTGGTTTAAAAACACGGTGCGAAATATGAACCACAGAACTGCTCAGAAATAATCAAAATTATATTGTGGTTCATGGGGTTTTTTTCTTGAAATAAACGTTCAAAGTGGAGAGTGCGCATTATACACCGATGCACATAATACAAGGGAAAATACTGTAAATCCATAAAACTCTCACCTATGCTTTTGTTATATATGCCTGGCTTGTTCCAACTGATATCATACGACTTTTTTAAAAACTGACTTTCACAAGTTCTGTATGAACCTCAAATGTATACTAATTTTGTGAAATGCTTAAAATAGATGGTTTCAGTTGTTTCTTTGTTTAAAATTAATAAAATAACTGTTTACTTTATGTTATTACTTGATGTTGAATCAGTAAATGTTAATGTGTAATGAAATAACATGCAGACTTTTTTCTTTGTAAAAACGTTTTTTGTCATAAAAACAAATGTGAGAATTTCCTCATTTGGCTACTGACATAAAAAGTGAAACTGTAGAATGGTGATTCGTTTGTGTCATGTATCAATTTTCAAAAGACAGTCTGATTGTCATTTGATTATGTTATACTCTTGGAATTCTGTAGAATGAAATGTCTCACCTACCAGACACATTTTCCAGGCTCTGTGATAAAATCCAGAGACTATAAACTATATAACTATAAACCAAGTTTCACTGACCTAGGACTTAAAACGTTTGTGAGAAACGGATCAAAAACACTGTTGAAAAAGTAACACAGATCTATATCTCATCTTTTTACCCTGTAAAGGCACGACAAAAATGGCATGTGACACTTTTTTACCATTTATTAAGTATGAACCACAGAATTACACTTATATATGAGCAGCTTTACATTAAAGTGCTACATCGTTCGTTTAATGTGTAAAGCAGTTCTGTGGTTCATATTTCCATTGGCATCAAAAATTATCACATTCAATTCTTAAGTAATAAGTGTTTTCCCTAGCCTGTTTTAACATGGTGTGGCACCATGTCTCAATTGTCTAGCACCATCATGCCTTAATCAGTGCCATGATGGCCTGAGATTAAACAAGCCTTTTTCAATATTTAATTCTAAGATTGCCGTTATAAAACACTCAGAACATATATTATTATTTAATAGCATATGTCTGTTACATATTTTGCCATTCATTTATTAAAGCAAGCACATTAATTACTTTTATTTTTATTTCAATAAATTTGTTTTGTCTTTAATGAAAAAAAAAGTGCCTTGAAAATGGTAAAATGCCCCAAAAATTCTTTAGTCTACCATGCCGTGCCAAATTTCTAGGAAAAATACAAAATAAAAATAATTTTAAAAACGTTTAACTGTATTATTAATAACTAATGCAGAACAATCACTGAAAACTAGCCATGGCAGTAACTCCTGCCTCACAAAAAACTTTCAGTCAAAGGTTTGTGAAGTCATAACAAGACATGGATATATAGCTATCACCACAGTTCTGTTTACCATCTCGTTTACATTACTTGCAAGAATACAATCATAGGATAAAGATTATTTTGTGATAATGTAGTTACTGTAAGGAAGACGTCACAATGAGACAGCCGGAAAGGAAGTCCTGTGGTACATTAAACGCCACATGAAGTCAAATAATAAGCTACACAATGTGAAGAGATCACACAACAAGCTATTGAAATTGCCTTTGAAAAGAAAACTCGTTTACAACCACACTGCAGCTCATCATACAAACACAAGAGAGTTAACCTTCTGTCTATATACATTAGTCAGTCTAACACTTGTTCACGGGGTCAATCAGTACAAAAACATTGCCAGAAATGTAAATCTGCCTGATATCCTATCACGGCCTTTGATGTGCAAGTGAGGCTCTCTACCTGGGGAGCATGTTGCTACAACAATAACTTTTCACACTTCTGTAGCCAGCTGGGAAACAGCTTGAAAGATAATTACCCACGTCATACTGCAATATGCCTTTCAATGAACATGCCAATGCACTTTTAACATTTCCACACTAGATTCTTTCTTCTTTTTTTTCTTTCCGTTTTTTCTTTCTTGTGCTTTTTTAAATGTTTTATTTGATTTACTTTGTAACTGTCATGTGGTTTCTCCTTTCAACCTAGTGGCATAATTAACGGCAATGATTTGTGGAGCCTCACGCTAGTGAATGAATGAACCTCCACCCAAGACGCATGGGAAAACAGAAAGGCTTGCTATTGGCAGATCATCACATTCCAAAGGGCAGTGAGCCAGCCCACTCTACATAATAAATATTATTGCCTCTCAGCAGGTGTCCCACCAATAGTGGCACAGATGCAATTAAGACCTGTCTGGTCTTGACACCAAGCTGTATTCAATCATGGCATAGACAAGTAATTCACCACGGCCAAGCCAAGTAGATATCAGATTAGGCTAAAATGTTAGGCTACGTACCACTTAGAACAAAATAGCATGAAAGGATTTCCCAGTCTGCGAGTCACATCCATATGACACAAATCGGAAATCCCCACAATTAATGAGTCTCTTCACTGCCTATCTCTTACCAGTCATAAATCGCCTATTCGATGTTTTTAATTAAGCAATAACAAACAGATTACCAGCCGTGCATTAAATCCACTGGATAAATGCAATGCTCTGTTAGCATACTGGTTTGGCACTTATGATGAAAATGCCTATTGAACCTTGAAACGAGAATTGTTTCAAAGTGCTGAAAAGCAATGACTAAAAATAAGCCTGGCTAAAGGATTAAATGAGGCTTTCAGCTGAAGGTTTTCACAATACACACTTGCATAACAATCGACGGCTCTCTATTCTTTTGATCAATGGTAAAAAGGGGTTTTCCCCGAGTGTGTGCGTGGATGATACCACTTACAATGCGGGTGAACAAACAAAACACTACTGTACTAACTTACTGTAATGGAAAGCACATTGTCACAACAATCACAACCTTCTGCAAGGCATGTGCTCTACATGTGTTGCTCTACATTTCACAAACAAAAACAAAGACAAATGTGCTTGCCACAAACATCAAGATATTAAATATTAAACTAATCATTACTATGATCACAAAGTACCAATAATAGGAAGAGTAGTAAAAGGACTAAATTTATATTATAAACATAAAACAAAAGCTACACACACAATGTTATTTTTCATCTTATTGTAAAGAGTTAAAAACAGTGCAACTCCTCTTAAACGATTCACCCTCGAGAACAAGTAAAAGTCTGGTTTAGAGAGGGGTTTTTTAAATTGATACTTAAAAAGGGACCATGAAAAACATCCAGTTTTGTGAAGCCTCCTGAATGATCATAAGTTTATGAAGTTCAAAGCTTTTCTGTGCAGCTGATGGTAATCTGCAATTCCACATTTCCAAAAATCCAATTTATCAATAGGGCCATGTGATTCAGTGTTTTACTTGTCAGAAAATGTGTTGTTAGGGCTCATTCAATGGTCAAATGCCTGCACTTTTGAAAATCTGTAACTTTATTTTCATGTTTCTATCCAATTACAGTTCAAGCACGATGATGTGTAGTCTATGTTGGACAGAGGTCAATGGTTAGTTGTTAGTAGTTGGTGTTCTGTTTCTCTACCGAGGAGCATTTTGTCAGGTTCACAATTAAATTATCAATTCACTAATTTTGTGATACCCATTTAAAAAATAAAAGCTGAAATGATTTCTAAAATATGAAACCTTTAAATCATATTTAAATTAAGGTTATTTTTCAGCATTTTATATGAAAATTATTTCTCACACACACAAAAAAAAGAGAGCTAAAACCTGACAAAAAGTTGGGGAAAATCACATCCCTGTTTCCTGTAACATTTCCCATTATGGTAAACAGATTAAGTGGATGGTTGTGATATCCAACATTAAAAACAATGTATCAGATGAGGATTCGTTAAATCTGTAGAATAATGTACACTGTAAACAATCTTTAAAAATCTTTAAGCATTAGTTACAGGGCTAAAATTTCACCAAATTATGTTGAACTTCAAAAATTGCAAACATTCAGTAATTTTGTATGAAAATGTCAATTATTACAGAAAATTATTTCGCCAAATTAAAATAAAATGAGCCAATTGTTTTTGAAATTCGCAACTGGAGAATTTGCGGAGTGCCAGAGCTAGCCCTGAGTTATTACATTTGTTTCAGGTTTTCAAATCAATTTCAGCTGTAGAGAACATTTTGTTCAGTATCGCATTGCGATTTGCTACACAAGTTTCAGAGATCACTGTACAATTTTAAAACATTAACCCGTACTTGCTATTCAATACTTGCTATTCAATTTTCAATTGATATGTAATGTCGCCAATCAAAAATTTAAAAACGAAATGTTCCACGAGCTGTAGATGATATTTTAAAGATATAATTTACATTCCATGCATCAATAGCGATGATTAGTGTAGTTAAAGAAAACATTACACAAGAAACTGAAAAACCATCAATTTAAATTGCACAAGAAAAATAACATCAAACTAACATTAGGCAATAATATGTATGGTTTTTAAAAATATTTATTTCACAGTAAAATAATACCTGTGGAAAGATCATGTACTTCAATATGAATATGGATTTATACTTTTAGATTAAACCTTACTTTTAACTTTCAATTAAGAGTAGTTTTGTTTAAATCATAAAATAACTGATAAATATGTGTCGTCATGTTTTAATATGTACTTTAGCAGTGAAGATTTTTACATCACAACTGAACTGAGTTGGATGTTTTTGTCTTCTTACACTTCAAAAAATGATTCTGGGGAGTCATGGGGAATTAATAAATACATGTTTAACTACACCCCAGCACCAAAAATACATCGGCTATTGGGTGTTAAACAAAGGTAAATACAAGAATGAAAATTTACTGATCAATCAGGGTTTTATCACCTTGTTTCTAGACTCCGATAATCAGCATCATTCCCCACCATTCCTCAAAAGCTATGTCGTTTTATATTCCCAATATTGGAGTGAAAAAATTCCCAATCAATGTAAATAATTCCCTTTTTTTTTATTCTATTAAGGCATATTTTTAAAACAATACATAAGACTAGATATTAATTTGAATAAATACAAGTATATGTATAGTATTAGTCTTTTCGATTGTAACAAGATGTTTTTTAAATAAAACTGAAAATTCCCCAAATTTTTTATTACAGCAACGCTACAAAGTCAAAGCCATGAGTGTCAAGTCAAATTTTAGAAATAAAACCCTGTCAATACCAATGTAAAAAATCAAATGCTAAATTAAAACAGTGTGAAGTGCTGTAAAAACCAAAGAGCGAGAGTGATAGCTTGCATCAAGGCTGACCGAATTAATGTTTAGCGACACCCCAGCACAAAAATAGAGATCAGTTATTGGCTGTCAAACAAAGGTAAGTACATGCTCGCACCAAACAGTGAAGGGGCGGGACGCAGTTCAGTGGTAAAGCACTCGTTTGATGAGCGGTCGGTCTAGGATCAATCCCCGTCGGTGGGTCCATCGGGCGATTTCTCATTCCAGCCAGTGCACCATGACTGGTATATCAAAGGTCATGGTATGTACTATCCTGACTGTGGGATGGTGCATATAAAAGATCCCTTGCTATTAATGGAAAAATGTTAGGGCTTTCCTTTCTTCGACTATATGTCAAAATTACCAAATGTTTGACATTCAACAGCCAATGATTAATAAATCAATGTGCTCTAGTGGTGTTGTTAAACAAAACAAACTTTTAAATTTTTACAAATGGTGAGGTCTGTATTCCACATGGAGTCATGGGATTTTTCTTTCTGACACATACACACATGGGAATAAAAGAATAGACCTATGTACCTGAGAGTGAAGCAGGCGTGTTTGACCGTGACCCCGTTGACCCTGAAGGAGATGGAATATGTCGAAGTGATGTTAAAGGATGATGTCCACTTGGGATAGGTGTTCCTCTCGAATCAGAGTTTTCATCTAAGCTACGAGTTTCCTGGAAAAAATAATAATTTTAATTTCATACAATTTAGACATTCAACATTGGCAGAAATAACTGTCAATTCATATTCAACAGGTCATAAATACACTATTTTGTCATATGTAAGACCCAACTTTAATTATGTCGCTTTATCAAAATATTCTTAATAAAAAATAATCTAGACATCCATGGGCAGACAAGGGTGGGAGTGTTTATGAATTTGCAGGAGGGTGATTTTTCGAATAAACAGATGGATACATTCTTTTATTGTCTCTGCAGAATCTTCATTTCAATATTTATCTTGTCAAGTGTTATGTAATAATTTTCTTGCCCACTTGATTGAATTAGCTAGCTTTTGTATGGTGCTAGATAAATCTCTCCAACACCCCGGTGCTACATATGTGTGACGTCGTAACTCATATTTTATGATAAATGATGTCATAACTCATGGTTTTCATGCCATTTCACATTGTGTCATTGTTTTAAAAATATTTAAACAAAATTAATATTTTCAACTTTATATTTAATGTTAAGTTGTTGCATTTGTATGTTGTTGCATAAGGTGGACTATATTTTTTCATGTATGATTAAAGGAGTTTGTAGGTGAAATGTTTACAAATCATTTTACAATAAACAAACCGTACGTAGCTTACAAAATTAAATGTTTTGTTACTGTAATTAAATGGGCAAGAAAAAGAATCAATCACCGTTGTGAGATATAGATAAGGCAATTTTAACCCTCGGGACAAAATGTTTTTGTAAGGGCATCAGTAAACATTGGCCCTCAGAAAAAACATTTTGTCCCTTGGGTTGGAATTGCCTTATGTATACCTCACAACTGTGATATATTCTATTAATCTAGATACAATATAAATGTACATGCAGAATGGGAGGATGCTGTATACTTCCCCATTGACAGCCTGTCCCACTACACTCACATTATACATATTACTGCCCTAATTAATTGTTGCCGAGCTATTGTCTCTTCCTGTAATTGGTTTCCGATTCTGAGAAATTATTTCAAAACTCAAAGTAATATAATTAACAATGTAAATCTTCAATTGATTAGTGTACATTGTCATAACAATTAAAATACCAACATGTTTAGCATGGAGCAGTACACGTAATGTGACTGCATGATTTTATCCAAAGATTTAACCGGCCTCGGTGGCGCCGTGGTTAAGCTATCGGTTTACAGGCTGGTAGGTACTGGGTTCGAATCCCAGTCAAGGCATGGGATTTTTAATCCAGATACCGACTTCAAACTTCGAGTGAGTGCTCCGCAAGCCTCAATGGATAGGTGTAAACCACTTGCACCGACCAGTGATCCATAACTGGTTCAACAAAGGCCATGGTTTGTGCTATCCTGCCTGTGGGAAGCACAAATAAAAGATCCCTTGCTGCCTGTCGTAAAAGAGTAGCCAGCGGGTTTCCTCTAAAAAAAAAGTTTCAGAATGACCATATGTTTGACGTCCAATAATGATGATAAGATACAAAAATCAATGTGTATCAATGTGTTCAAGTGGCGTCATTAAATAAAACAAACTTTACTTTTATCCAAAGATTAAGTGATTTCTTTACATTGGTATTAATACTTTGAGGATTTTAGTGCACTGCTACATGTTTAAATATTTTATTTTGCAAACACTTCCAGAGATACACACATACATACAAAGATAATGCTAATATTTTTCTATAGAGAACGTTTTTCTATGTAACAAACCACACACAGAAGTATATAATGGTTCTCTCCCTTTAGTAGTTTCACCACCATGCCTCATATATATGTGGAGTCCTGTATAGGTGCTAAAGGATAGTCTCTAAAATACAGGCAGCTAGTCTTTATCATGAACAAAATGAAGATGAGCTGACGATCAATCTCCTAAAATGTGCTAGGAGAGCAATCACACTAAGTTTCAAATAAAACTTATTAAAAAGATTTTTGCAAAGTGATTAGTCTGCCGTTCACCTAAAACTTTCTAAGTGAGTGTGGTGGGGAGCGCAAGTGATCACTTGCCTTTCCTGGTGAAAACTGGGCCGCTGCCCCATATAGGTTACCGTTAAAACTGGGCCGCGGCCCCATATAGGTTACCATTAAAACTGGGCCGCTGCCCCATATAGGTTACCGTTAAAACCACTGATCCTACTTTCAAAATTACGTACCTTTGATGTTTCGATAAGAATTAACACAAGGGCAATTTATGAAAGTAAATATGTAATGTAATGGTTAAAAATCTGTAACAGCCTAAAATAGTTTACCCGTACACTGATTATTTTACTTCACTTAGAATCCTTACTTTTAATTTCTGCTATTTTAGATTCCTGTGACCTTTACATGCACACGTCTCCTTGAGCAGGTGTCGATTCATATTACAACTGTGTTACATCACCTTTATTAATTAAGGTAGCAAACTCATCAGTGATTATCACATGTCACTGAATGTATCAGGGCTCAAAATTAGCCAGTTTGCTTTTACACAAATTACATGTCTGAAACTAGATTTGTTTTCTGTTCGAAATAAATGCTTTTAACATAATTAATGAAGCTAAAAACATTTTGTAAACTATATAGATACACGGCTGTATTAATCTTTTATTTAGCAAACATTTATTCTACAGAGATACTCCAAATAACTGCAATCTTTTTCTTATATAGTGACCTTTTTTCAGTGTATGAAGTAATACACACCTAATACCGTATTTTCCCATGTATTATGCGCACAGATGTATAATGCCCACCCCACACTTTGAACGTTTATTCCAAGAAAAAAAACATGAACCACAAAATCGACAGTGAATGCAAAATGTACCGCTTTCCCCAGTCACCAAAATTAACGAAAAGCGAAAGAAGCGATATATTCAAGAAACCAAGAAACAAAACTTAAGTTAGGTATTTAACTTAAGTACGTAGACTACATGTCACATTAAACAAAGGCTAGTACTTGCGTACTTATATGTCACAGACTCACACGTGCATAAATCAAAACAAAGTTATATACCCCATACACTGCAAATGACTAATAAATATACGAAAACAAAAATATAGCATATTACATTTCGTTCTCGTGGCTAACGTGAATGCACGAGATTTCTAAATTTATAATAGTGTGGTATATTGCCGGAAATGGCCGAATTAAATCTCATGGAAATTAAAAATATTTACGGTCCAGTTTTTGTCATTTTTGTGCACTTTTTGGCGAGGTATGGATAATTTTGTAGATTTATTTTGCATTTATTACAACCATCACAAGTGAAAAACGATTTTTAAGAGGGTTTTGGCCTTTCGTTGTAATGAACACTGTCAATAACCTGTAAAGTACCGTAAACTACCGATCAGCGATTTTTCATGGGTGATCGCTGGACATTTTTAAAAGATATTTTTTCTATTGCTATGTATAGTGCACAACCCATTTTTAACCTGTATTTTCTGGAGAAAAAAAGTGTGCATAATACACGGGAAAATACGGTAACCTGAATGGTGAATGTTATTTAGCAAACAAAATATCACATTCAGTTTATTCCAAAACAATACTTTTTCATAAGAATAAACATAAAATATGTGTTGAAGACAAATGTTCTGTTGCTAACACTGTACAAAGCAGCAGATTTACATGAGTTTCCTACTAAGAAACAGTAAGCAGACGGCAAGAGAGGAGGTATTTGTGTTCACACTGTGCCTGGTAACAAATAAACCAGCTTTACAACTAGGAAAGTGGCCACACATTTAACAAGTAATCCCACAGAGAACATATCCTTAAAATATATTTTGTTTTAACATTTAACACAAATTCTTTTTTAATTTTAATAGTGGTTGGGCATGTGGGGTTTCAAACCATGATTAAGGATCATCTTTTTTATTTTACATTTAACAAGTAATCCCAGAAATAATATATCCTTAAAATACATTTTGTTTTAACATTTAATACAAAATCTGTTTGAATTTTAATAGTGGCTGGGCATGTAGGGTTTCCCCCCCTTGTTATATTTTCTTATAAACAAAAGGTTGTTACTATTTTTGTTTCTTTACTGGAACAAAGATTCATGTTTTATGATAGCTAAATCTAAAACCAATATTAGCTGGAAAATATTTTGGTAACATAATAATAGCTAACATCCACTAATTGTAATCAAATCAAGTAAGTTTAAATACATTAAACAAAATTAATCAGAAATCTTACATTTCACTTAACACATTTCAAAAACAGTTCATTGCCCTTACAAACAGCTTAGATAATCGAAAGTTACTTACTCTCCTTATTCATTCACCCAGTGAACTATTTATTAAATACTTACTTATGTATCACATGGTATTGATCTGTTTATCCACACACAAACACATTGTCATTACCTATAGGTCATGCTTTACGGGGAAATCAGTGACTAAGACAGAAAGGTGAAGCCACAAGTCGCTATATAATTATTTGCTTTTGTCATTCAGCTATGACGCATTAATCGGATTAATAACATAATTATAAACTATCAGGAAAACGCTGTTGACAAATTAATTTTGGTGCAGTGTGTCAAACATGCTTTTAGATAATTAATCCTTTATATGTCTTTTGTGGGAGGGGGTTCATTTGTTTTATCTGAGCTTTATAGTAATAAAAATTATCTTTAATAGTCTGAGCAAAAGATGTTTTAAAAAGAATAAAACAGGAAAGGGAAATCCATTTTTGTTTCTTCTTTTTTTTTCACAGTTAGACACAGATTTACATATTTTTAAATACATCAATATATATTTATAATATGAAGTAACTCACAGAGAGAGAGAAGACAGAGACAGAAACAGACGAGAGACGAGAGACGAGAGACAGAGACAGAAGGGGAGCTATTTTTACACCCAGCGTAACTGTTGTAAAAATCTAAATAAATAACATAATAAAACCAATGAAAAGTTTAATGACACCCCAGCACAAAAATACACATCGGCTGTTGGGCGTTAAACAATAGTAATTAAAAGCAATTGTGTTATTTTACAAATAATTTCTTAGTAAAACATTAACATATAAAGTGAACAAGATAAACAAAACAACAGACAACCCATGTGTATCTACATCAGACTTCTCCTATACCAAGCCGCATGCTTTTCCAACACACAAACAAGATCCAACCTGGCCTCCTTGGTTAGTTGTGACTTGTACTCCCCAGCAAAGCCTAATGCATATTCAACAGCCAGTAATATCCATCAATGTTGACTCAACACCTATTTAACATCTAACACAAGTTAATGACCTCATTTATATGAAGCTGGCAAGACAAACACTTCCGTCTGGGGGCTACTTCTATCCTGTCTTTCCATTCCTCCGACTAACAAAGACAGCCTGTCTGACCGCTCACTCACTCAGCAACAAAGCAAAAGGTCATGCACTGAGACACACGTTCAATATTCAATCAACTACAAGGTCCAATCTCCATCTAAGACAATTATCACAAAACTACCTGCTAGTCAACAAACAAAAAAAGTCAGATTTTTATTTGTCAAGCCTCCGAGAGCCCCCAGTAGATCCAGGTATTAAAAATATGTCCCTCACAAAATTTGTACATAGCTGGCCAACAAGCTGCCTGGTTGGGCTGAATTTACCACACAGCTTTGTTCCCACATGACTATTCAACCTGTTACAACGGAGAGAAAACAAAAAGTTCAATTTTCTTTCTTTTCTCCTTCCTCCATTATCTAAGCTTTTTTCTGTTGTACTTACTTTTGAACAGTCAGTATGATCCCTAATGCTGAAAACTATCTCTTTCTATGGGATGAGCCAAGACCCGCCAGCCAAGCCAACATAATACAGCCAAAAATATCAACTCGAGACAGGCAGCTTGGAGAGTCAGGCTATACCATGTGAAAACAACCCCCAACACACTTGAACGATTTCTTCATTTACCTTTTTTTCCAAGTGAAATTTTCACCCAGTCATCCCCAAGCAGTATTTCTTATCCTTCAGAACAAACCTTACACAGACCACAGCCGAGGAAAAAGTTGCTAATTGGAAGCAGCAGCCTGTTACCGCCTCTTATCAAATAGACTGGTCCAATTTACATTCTATCCTCCCTGAATAAGCTATAGGCGACAATACATGAGGCCCATTTATCAAGCCGTGTCACCCAAAGCAAGGTTATAAACTGCATACAAGTCACAACTGGCTACACTGGTTTGTTTGTGCCCAGATATGGGCTGTTTATTAAACAAAACAGAAAAAAAACAATAATGAGGAGTACATATGGCTTGGTTATACTAATGTGGAAAAATTAAATGTTATTTCATGTAGTCTTTCATAATTGTATTTGAATTCTGCCAGACCTTATTATTGTTTCAAGTTCCATTTCAGTGATTCCCATAATGGTTTATTTATAAGGCAACCATATTTGCATAAAGTAGTCCCATCCTCTGTGTTAATACACAGACAAAAGGCCAGCTAACCCATGTCCATATACTACTACTGTGTAACTCTAGTTTCATTACGGCCTTATCAGTGGGGTCTTTTTGTGCATAAGTATATTTGTGTACAGTCTTCCCAGCATTAGATGCCAGTCTAACGGTGTACCCAAGCATAAAAACACGGTCCTACATTGTGCCAGCGTACATACATTGTGAACTCCACTGGTTCTGTAGCCTGTTTTCAGTGTGTGACTGTAATCTATAGCCAGGGCGAAAATCAATACTGGCTTAGAGCAAGCAAGCCTTATCACAGTGGGCTGAAAGTTGGTGGGGCCCAAACAGGGTTCTGGAAAACCACTTCAGAATGCAGTAAAATAACATGTTTATTATTAATGATTTTAACACACAACTTCTAACATGTAACTGGTAATGTTTGTCAATTACAAATTCTGCAATACACACAAAAAATATGTATATTATTATTTGTTAACTTAATTATATTGTTTAAAACAGCAAAACACTACCCCAGTTAAACCTTAAATTATTAATATTTAATACAGTAATGGCAAAAACATTTCTGAATAGCAAATTCTGATAATTACACGAGTAATAATACTTTAATAACTTTTTAAAATAAATGTTATTTTGTTCATAGAGCTGTTTTTAACACTGAAAGACTTTCCATCTGAAAATTGTATTAGAATACAAAATAAAATATTACTAAATCACAAAAGAATTATAATTATCTCAAATGATCCCTTTATAAATATTCATAACATTTTGTTCATTCATTTACATTAAGTTATACATAAAATGCTTATTAGTAATTCAAAGTAAAATGTATCACATGGAAGTCAACTTCTATTGTTTTTGTTTTTTTTCAAATATATTAGTAAATAATTTTTTTAAAAATAAAATCACCGTTCCTCCTCATAACTGAACAAAATGAAAATGAATCTCTCTCAACTTCTTAAAACAAAATACTTCCCCAAACCCCTACTCTTTCGTTTTTTAAATGTTCAAATAGTTCAGATAAATGATCAATTATTATTATTATTTTTGGTGGGATCCTAGTAAAAGTTTACTTTTTTTTTTAAAGAAAAGAAAATGAAACTAAATCAATTATGAAAGAAATCCATAAAATAATACAACTGTCTAATTGTGTGGCTGTTTTAATGCACACCACTTGTTTAACTAAGTAGTGAGCAATGGCCAAGAACTTAATATTAGACAGTGAATTTATTTATTTTTCTAAAAAAGAATGTGCAACTGCTCAGTCAAAACAAGAAATGATTTATAACACCTCAGCACATTGTTTATTAAGCAGATAGTAAGATTCCTAGCACTGGTGTAGGAAGTGGGGGCATGTCCCCCATCCCCCTTTTTTTAGCAGCAGCGATGGCTTTTATATATTTTTACATGTATATAAGTATGTGTGTGTACCCCCCCCCCCCCCCCCCCCCCACACACACTTTTTGGAAGGAATGGAAGGAAATGTTTTATTTAACGACGCACTTGACACATTTTATTTACGGTTACATGGCGTCGGATATATGGTTAAGGACCACACAGATATTGAGGGAGGAAACCCGCTGTTGCCACTTCATGGGCTACTCTTTTCAATTAGCAGCAAGGGATCTTTTATATGCACCATCCCAGACAGGATAGTACATACCACAGCCTTTGTTACACCAGTTGTAGAGCATTGGCTGTAAAGAGAAATAGCCCAATGGACCCACCAACGGGGATCAATCCTAGACCAACTGCGCATCAAGTGAATGCTTTACCACTGGACTACGTCCCACCCCTCCCATTTTTTGGCACCTTTCTATGCCCGTGCCTAATTTACAGAATAAGAGAAGAAATCTGCCATTACTGTAACACAGCTACTTTTATTATCAATTAGCATCAACTTATTTTTTATAATATTATAGATATTTTCTAAATGACAGAACAGCACAAACATTAACCATGGTGTATTCGTTAAATTAGGGTTGTGAAGGAATTAGATGGTCTAAATTTGATCCACAGAGTAATGAAACAGTTAAGATTTTATTTTCACAATACTTGAATCAAATGAACATTAGTCTTTATGCAGTCATGGAAAATAATCTTTTATATGCATTTCCCCAATATACAGGACAGTACATACCATGGCTTTTGAAATATCAGTCATGTGGTAGTGTTTTGAATGGCAAAATGAGTTGATTGATCTCAGGCAAACATTCTACATCTAAGCTACATTTTGTTCCTCTTTACAACAGCAGTTCAATAATTATTGAAAATATTATGATCCCCATTAATAGGAAGCTAGATAATAAAGTCCCTACTATAAAAGTTTTAGAAGCTATTTGTAGCAGTATTAAATATTTTATAAAATATAAAGTAAATTTTATTCAGAACAAAGCTACAATAGAGCAATTTTGGTCTGCCAATTGGATTTTTTTTTATGTATTTCAAGTACAGTAGAATCTTGTTGGGTCGAATACACCGCAGCACACGAACCAAAAACAAAGTCCCGAGTTACACTTACACCATTGTTAACTGAATGGTTAGGTCAAACTACCTGATGGGTCAAACACTTTCTCGAGCACTGACAGGGTTCCAGCCAACGGGATTCAACTGTACAATAATTATACTTAGTAGTTTTTATTTTATTGATTATTAGTTTATTGTACTATTTTGTTTACTTACGATAAAACATGCTAACGGACATACATGCAATACTGTTTAAGGATTGGCATTTTGACGATATTTCTATGGATCTTCAATCCAAATATTTTAATTCTATTTTTAAAGTTTTATTGATGGTGGATATAAATCAATAGTATATTTAAAAATAAAAAAAATAAAAAATAAAAATATCATCCATGATAGTATTCTGATTGCTTTGCCTGCTAACCAAACAATGTACTTTTATTATGATTAAACCAAATGGATTCTCAAAAGTAATCACTGCTGCCTACTAACAAACAATAGTCTTACCATTTATGCTGAAAGTAGGTTTCTTCTCTCGTACCATACGTTAAAATTAACATATATACGACAAAGCTAGTGATTACTGGCAAATTTGATTGTTAGGAAAGAACCAGAAATAGAAATGCTGTGAAGGGGAATACAAATATTTCATTACAAAACAGTAATACTAACATTTTTTTTTTTTTAAATGAAAATAAAATAAAATGTAAAAACAAAATTAAGATCAGTAATGATTAAGGACACTTTTACATATAAACGTAAATATATTTCTGAAAGAATTATGCTTCGACATATAACATGCGTGTGATGGTAAATATGCCTGTTAAAACTGTTTTACTTTTAACAGTGCTAAATACAAATTCCTACTAATATGTGGCTGGGAGTAAAGTCCAGCTTGCTCTGCACAACTTGGACTCGTTCATCATGATGACATGTACCAGGAACTCATTAATGGACTATTCCTAATCTTCATTTGATATTACATGAGAAAGGTTGTTGTTTTTTGTTTATAAACTTACACTGTAATATTTTAAACTGTTTTACTATGTTAAACAGTTTTATAGATAGGTTCTTTGTTGTTTTGTCACCTCTGAAACATCTGCAGGTAGTTTTGTTTTAATAAAAAAATCAACAACCGTAAGACAATCTTTATACAGAAAACCCCCTGAAAACTGAACCCTCAATAAACCAGAATTCCCTTTAAAGCAGACATTTGCCAGTCCTTTTTTAAAATGATTAGTATCAGTACAAAACCTGTTTGTCTTACACACATATGACTACATACAATTACAATGCTTAAACACCTGTGTTTAAGAGATAAAAAAGGCTGCACAAATTTGGCACATTTAAAAACCGGATACACCTTAAAACGGGACTTTTTAGTTCGTCCCTTTCATTGTATATTTAAATATTCTTATAAAGGACTATTCACAATTATCAAGTTTCATTTGTACATAAAACTCTACACTATGGTGGGTGCTTATAAGCTTTGAAAACATCAAGAAAGACAAATTGATAAAAATATTATTTATAAAATCACTTTTATGGGTGGAAAAAGAACAGTTTGTAGGCTTGCGAAAATTATCATCATTGTGAACAACTCTAAATAAAATAACCATATAGCCATCATTTTTGTTTTTAAACTAAACATATTGTTTTTATTTTAAAAAAACAAACAACTACCACATGATGAATTTAAATGGCCAACATTTTTAGTTAAAAAAATTAATTAAAATTCTACATTAAATGATAGGTACCTATTTATAATATTAATATTAATGTACATGTGCATGAATTACAACTGTTATCAGGTATATTCCAAACGTTGCTATAGTAATGTAACATTAATACACATACAGCATTCTGGACAAATACTGAATATGTAGTTATGCAGATTTGGTTTGGTTTTGATGTATTAAAAACCTTTTCAGCATAACACTTGTGGCCTGATGAAGGAAACTAAAATTTGTTTTATTTCCTTCTAAAATACTTGTAATACCTGAATATTAAAATTCTTGTTTTCATAACCTCAAAAAAGTAAGACAAAGTACTGTTCAACATCAACGTCAACATGGATCCTGCATTAGTTTTGTAAAATAAATCTATCATTGTTATTACTAAAAATCTTTTGAGTGGAAAAAACAAAAACAAACATTCCTTTTAAAAAATGTATAAGCACCTCAAACGGGCCCCATGATAAAGAGAAGCTTGTACCAGATGCATAGGGGAGGCTTCCAAAGCGCTACATGTGTTCAGGCTATAAATAGAGTGCATTTCAGTGCTAACAAAGAAGCCTATTCAATCAGGAGGGAATTCCATCAAGAGGAAAAATCCTCAACAGTGACGCAGAATCAAATAGAAAACCCATGTTTTGATAATCATTCACTCTAGTTGGAAAAAAAAAATGTTTATTGTTTATTTCTCACTATTATAATCAGCCCACAGAACAATGGATAAACAACAAAATTAAACAAAGAAAAATCACTCAAGCATTTCTGTAACCATACAATCTTTATCTTTTAAAGAATATTATGAAATATATAATAGATACATCAACATATATGTTTAATTCAATGGGTAATATAGGTAAAACTTTTGCTCACAATATTGTTAACAAAAAAAAAATCATTAATAATTAAAACAAAATTATTTTCTTAACTTTTTCCAAATTCTGAATTTAGTGTTGGATTTCTGAATCATTCTAGAATATAACCTTAAATGCACAAAAATACCAAACTAAATTCTGATTTTATGCATTTGATTCAATTCAGGCATGTTTTGCAGAATTTACTACCTTTGTGCAACAGTAAGGAAACTAAACCGAAAATCTATCTAAATAAAAATAAATTTAAAACCCCCCCAAAAACAAATACAATTGAAGACCATGTGGTTCATTATTCACTATATTAATATAAATCTCAATGCATTAGTAACGTTTGATATACAGTATATTTCACATTTTAAAACATATCATGGATATCGAGTGTGTATTCTTCAATGCATCTTAAGAGTGCCATTTGATCAACTATTTGAAATTCCCTCAGAATTTTTCTTTATTTTCCATACACCTCTATAAATTATAACGAAATGAAGAGATTAATAAAAAAGTTACTACCACAATTTTTTGTGGTGATGCTTAAATATCGATCATGCTCAAAAAGGAAAAAATGTGTTACACAAGTAAAAAAGCAGACGGAATATTATTTAACAAAGCCAATTGTTTGTTATAAGACTTCAAAACACAGATACATTCTTTTTTTAATTCATCCTAATTACATCTTCTTTTTTTCAGAAATACTTTTTTCATCACCTAATCTCGTGGGGTTTTTCTTTCTTTTTGGAGGGTGAAATGAACGGTCTACTGCTAAAATGAAGAGCTAGTTGCAGCAAATAAACATTTTAATGAAAGGATTGATTGTTTAATGAAAGGATTGATTGTTTAATGAAAGAACTGCACAGATTAAAATTAGGGCAGGATGTAGACTAGTGGTAAAGCCCTCACTTGATGCACGGTCGATCTAGGATCTATCCCCGTCGGTGGGCCCATTGGGCTAGTTCTCATTCTAGCCAGTGCACCACAACTAGTATATCAAAGGCTGTGGTATGTGCTATCCTGTTTGTTTATCATGTAGCTGGTGTCCTCTCTTAAGACTATATGTTAAAATCACCAAATGTTTGACATGTATATAATACATCAATGTGCTCTAGTGGTGTCATAAAAAAAAAACCCAGTTAACTTTAGTTTAAATCTGTAAACATTTCAGTCCTTCACGTTTGTAAATGTAAATAATCCCATCTTATATGTAATAATAACAACATAAGGATATATTAAATACTAGCATTGGCTGGGGTTAAACCACCAGTGCAGTTACCATATTTTAAGTAGACAATTAAAAAAATTACTCCTGAGATCAAGGTATGTCTTGGCTTGCAAGCATGATCACACACTTCAGATGTGAAGGACTGCTATTTAAAAAGTGTTTGTTTTGTTTAATGACACCACTAGAGCACACTGATTTATTTATAAATCATCGGCTATGGAATGTCAAGCATTTGGTAATTCTGACATAATCTCAAGAGGATAACTGCTAAAAAGAATTCCATTAGTAGCAAGGGATCTTTTATATGCACCATCCCACAGAAAGGATAGCACATACCACCACCTATGATATTCCAATCGTGGTGCATTGGTTGGAACGAGAAATAACCCAATGGGCCCACCGACGCGGATCTGCTATTTGGTATTTAAGATGGATAAATGCATACGTGGTGAGAGAAAGAGGAAACGCACTGCCACCACAGGTTACTCCCTCAGAAAAAGCAGCAAGGAATAATTTATATGTACTTTCCCTTAGTTTGAACCACAGTATCTGACATACCAGTCATGGGACACTGGTTGGGGTAGGGGGGGAAATTTGAATCATCACAACTTAAGTAAACACTTCCCTATTGTTACATATCACCCTTTAGTGGATGGCAATAACAAAATTAGTTTTTTAACTCATGCCTTGGGGCAGGATGTAACCCAGTGGAAAAGTGCTTGCCTAATGGATGGTCGGGTCTAGCATTGATCAAGGTTGGTGTGGCCATTGGGCTATTTTTCGTTCCAGTCGGTGCTCCACAACTGATGTAACAAAGGCCAGTGTATGTAGTATACCGTCTATAAAAGATCCCTTGCTGCTAATCAAAAAGTCACAGTAGGTCGAACGGCTTACCGACGGCAATTATGAGCCACCCTATGGCAGGTTTTTTTAAATACGACTTTTGCAGGAAATAAATATAACTGAAAGGTTATTTTGCTGCATGTAGACATATTTCAAGTGTATAAATGTTAAATATTGGCAGATAATATACAGCAGGTAAATGAATACATTTTGCCATTGTTGAGGAGCTTTACTGGCGGAACAAAAGTGCCGTCGGTGATATACCCTGCCTACAGCAATTTATATATCAACCAATGCAACTGCCATCTGTGCCATCTTTAAATTCGAGCCCTGCCTTCTCATACATTCTCCATTACTTACTTTTTTAAAAACATGTTCTGTTTAACTATTGCATGTTCATTGTGCATATACATTTGTTGTTTTTGCAATGCATTAATTATTTTTAAAAATATATTTAAACATGTATTAAGCAATATTTTCCCCTTATGTCATTATGACAAGGGAGATAAATCATGACAAATTAGTTACACAGGCAAATTTGATCCGACAGTGTGACCCAGGGACCATCCATGAAATATGTACAATACAGACGGGGTTGGGCGTGTGTGTGTGTGTGGTCTTTCAGTGTGATTCTGGCATTATCTGTGGGGAGAGAGAGGGGGTTAGTGACAAAGAGTACATACATCAAAATTAACGCTTTTTGTATTGGTGTAAAGCTTTATAGTATGTAATCCAAACTCATAACTGTATTCTATGTACTTTTAGAGTAGAAGATTGATTTACACCTGTACTTTGAGGGTGGGTGGGGAGAGAGGAGTTGTAATGATTAAATGTACAAAAGGTGTATATGGCTTCTTTGTCTCTTAAATCCTAGATCTATATTTTATATATATATATATATATATATGTATATATATATATATATATATATATATATATATATATATATATATATATATATATATATATATATATATATATATATATATATATATATATATATATATATATTTAAAATATAGATCAGGGTTTCTGCCAGAGGGTAAAATGGGTTAAATTAAACAAAATTTAAAATACGTCATTTATTGATAACAAGAGAACCATGGGACTAAACTAATGAATGAATGAATGAAATGTTTAACAATATATTTGGGCCTAAACAGTCACCTCAGTTAATTGTTGATCCCATCTACCAGACGCATGGAATAGGACACCATATCCTGGTGGTGGGGATGCGGTGCCAAGTGTCAGAATGACCAAATTTTAAATTGTTTTCCATGGGTCAAGGAAGCTTCCCACCAAACTATCAGTAAACTTCACCTCTCTCCGTAGAAAAGAACAATATTTAAAAGGTTCAACTAGTTCCTAAATTTCACAGCATTTTTTTCCTTCTTCCAATGAGCTAAATGAATAAATTTAAATTAGGATGAGCCAAACTAATAATACATTTTTAAATATTATTTTCTGATAAATGATCAAGTATATGTTCATCTTGCAAGGCCAGCTTTTGACAAGAATCATCAGTCAAGGATATTAAATAATGCAGTGAGATGACATACTGCTTTAACACTTAACAGGAGTTGAGCATTTTCTAGTTCAGTCGTAATACATTTTTCTTTGTTTAAGCTTACAATTCAGGAAATATAAATAAGAAGTTGAATTGTGCAAACAAATTTTACATAATAACATTCATTTACTAAAAAGCAAATTAATGTGTTGCTGCGTTTGACTAGAAAACAACCAACTTCGTTACGCATACAAGAAAAAAAACCTGACAATTATCTCAGGATACAGCAAAATGCTTATTTATGGCTGGATTAGTTACGGTTTGTTTTGTTTAACAACACCACTACAGCACATTGATTTATTAATCATCAGCTATTGGATGTCAAACGGTTAATTTGACAGTCATAGAGAGGAAACCCACTACGTTTTTCCATTAGTAGCAAGGGATCTTTTATATGCACCATCCCACAGACAGAATAGCACATACCATGGCCTTTGATGTACCAGTCGTGGTGCATTGGCTGGAACGAGAAATAGCTCAATGGGCCCATCGACGGGGATCGATCCAAGACCGACCATGCATTAGGCATGCGTTTTACTACTAGGCTACATCCCTCCCCAGCTGGATTGAGTAGTATGTAAGGAAAACAAGTTAAAAGTTTGCTTTCTTTAATGATACCATTAATTTATTAGCGGCAAAGAATCTTTTATATGCACATACCACAGCTTTCAGTATTAGTCGTGGAGAATGGGTCCACTAAGGGGATTCGATAATACAACTCAAGTGCCCCAGATGACTAAACTAGATCCTCACCAAGGTTCGTTGCAGGAAGTATATTATTATTAAAACAAAATTTTACAAGTTCAAAGATTGATACACAATATAAACAGAATCTCGTAATAATAAACTCTTACCTTTATTAATTTGTTAAAAACGAAATGTTAGTTCTGGATACGTTGGCTCAGTCAAAAACACACTAATATTTTTAACAAAAATAAGAAACCCCTTTTTATTATTATTCATTTCCTGCTGGTTCCAAGGTGAAGGGAAATGAATTCTAAGATATCAAATAAAATATAGAAATTCAATACAACAGACAGCTTAGAAGAAAAATATATATTACATTTAATTCTGTATCACTTCAGATGATGCATTCATTTTTAAATTAACAGCATATTATACAGTGTTGAAAAATTATCAAGTAAAAAACGTTTCAAAAGAATGAGTCTCTCTTCCTTGCCCTCAAAAAATAAATGTTTATGCCCAAGTCACAGACCCTAGTTTCACCCTGCGAAAATGAGACAAGTTTGATTAATCTACAAACCTGTAACTCGTATGGATAAAGTTACAATAGAGTGAAACAATTGTCTGTGATGTTGAAATAATGAAATGCCCTTTAAAATAAAAAATATTAACACTCATCAATATTACCTTTCAGATGTATGCGAGTTTTTAAAATTATGAAAGATGCATTCTGTAGTAACAGAAACCACTAGGATGATCAGAAGCAAAGTCCACAAGTGACAGTAACAAAAGTTATTGTTAATTTCTCTAACTACAAGAATTCCCTAGAATGAAACTGATTCAGTGAATAAATAATCAAGTTGTGATGTAACATTCAGTGTGTAATGTAGTTCAAAAATAATTTTTAAAAAAAATAATAAAGTTTTAACTTTCAGGTAACCCATTTAGTTTTCTTGTGATGCATAACAACCATGTGAAGGATGGAAGGAATGTTTAATTTAACAATGCACAAAACACATTTTAATTACAGTTTTATGGTGTTATCCATATTAACCATGTAAATGAAGTTCTTAAGTTTAATGTGGAAACTAGACTTGTACAAGCGACGCACAAACAAAACAAACATTCTTGTAATTCTCAAGATACCTGGCACAGGTACAGTAGAAGGAAGGAAATGTTTTATTTAACGACGGACTCAACACATTTTATTTACGGTTATATGGCGTGTCGTCGGACATATGGTTAAGGACTACACAGATATTGAGAGAGGAGCCTTTGTTACACCAGTTGTGGAGCACTGGCTGGAACAAGAAATAGACCAATGGGCCCACCTGGTTCGATCACGCATCAGGCGAGAGCTATACCACTGAGCTACGTCCCGTCTCAGGTATAATAGACACACATTTATATAAAGAAAGAAGTAGTTTAAGTATCTAATGTTAACTTTTGGATAGAAAACCATCTTGGCTTCTTCACAGGGCACACGGCATGGAAGTGAAAAAGAGATTCCGACAGAATTTAATCCTGTGGCTTGCTTAAAAACAAACCACCATATAGAAGTTGTTTCAAGTAGTGTGATTCACTTCTGGGTTTTTTTGTCATTCATTAAATGAGGTTTTTAGAATACATAATTGGTCATTGAAAGAAGTCTCTGTATGAATTGATAAATATATCAACATTTCGTGTTCAGGGGTCAATCTTAGTGGTAGCCCAGGGTGTTTAGGCTATTAATTTTTCGCTCTGACTACCAGATGTCTAAACACGGAGTCGGCCGAGCTACTAGATTTCTGTTTGCACATTCAGTTACTCTGCAATCAACAAGACACTTAATTCATCTGTGTCTGAAATTATATCTTTCATGTGCGCACGCTTTCTGCTGCCACAATTCGCTGTAACAGTGTTAATTGCTCTACTAATCTGACCCACAGGTGGCAAGTGTGCAATATGATTCAGTTGCAAGGAGCGCCCCCCCCCCCCCCCCCATACCCCCTGTTGACTGTGGTTGCATTCAATTCCATAGCATCATATCAAAAAAATTCTTTCTAGCAGCGACTTTCCTCTCTCAATTATCTGTGGTCCTTAACCATATAACCATGAATAAAATGTGTTGAGTGTGTCATTAAATAAAACATTTCCTTCCTTCTTTCTGGCAAAAACACTGAACATGAAAAACTGCTTTTTGTGGTCAATTACCTGAGTAGCACTATTCACAGGACCGCTTAATAGGAACCAGGAATTAGTACTCTCTTCTTCTTCTTTTTTTTTGGTGTGTGTGTGTGTGTGTGTGTGTGTGTGTGTGTGTGTGTGTTGTCAAATTAAATCTAGACAAATTACTGACAAGTATTATAGATTTACAACAAATACACAGTAATTGTATGACTCATAGAAAGACTGTCATATCAATTTGTTGTTCTTGTTCCCAAAATTAAAGTGAACACTAAACAAATTGTATGTCTCTGGTCAAATTAGCATCAGATAAATTAATCAGAATCTCAAGTAGATGTCCCATATTTGTCTTCTTGTACTCAGATGAGAATTCCCTAAGAGTACTAAACAACTTCAAATGCTATTAATCACTATAACCCGACTTTTTTTAATGCTCCAATGTACTTGTTTTTACCCAGACACATGTATTTCTGCTAATTAGGCGGAGGTTTTTTTTATAAATGTCTACAAAGTGACATTCTTAAAATGGTGGGTCAGATTACAGCAATATTTGGCGACTAGACTGGATGTGTATACATACAAATCAAAATAATGTTACTTTTCAGCAAATGCTGACAAAACCACATGCTCAACCAACCACATTTGTCTGGAAGCACGAGAGAAAAATATCCAAAAACATTATTCTTACGGCTTTATGATACTTAAGACTTAAGTGTTTAACTTTTTTCCCTAAGTCAGCTATTAATGTTATTGATTTAGAAAAAAAACATCAAATATTTTAATTGTTAGTCTTCAATACCAAGATTAAATTATATTAATGGCTAGAGCAGATATTTAGTTACCAGTCTGTTGTAAAGAACAAGGTTTTACCTGTGGTTTCAACACTAAAAGTAAGTTTCTACAACGATGTTAGGGCTATATTTTCTTATACACCCGTTGGTGAGAACATCATGTGTTATTTTTGATAATACATGGGTTGTTTACACATTTATGTTCGTTAACAATTTCAAGACACAACTGGCTGCTCCTAGGTGACGACCAGGTCACCGCTGCCATACATCCAATGAAAAACTACACAATCGAAATAAGATTACATTGTGACATATAGTTAAGCTGACAATCATGAGTCTGTGACACGCAAGTTAGCTAAGTGCAACAGCTGTAAATACCTTTCAGTCGAAAAAGATGTTAAAATTTGCTTAAAACCTGTTTTTGAGGAATGTAAGAAATAGAATAATACATTTGTGTCCATTAGATATCATTTATCTCACAACTTGTTTAAAAACGTATCAAACTTGCTTTCGCTTGTTAGATACATTTTAAAACTATTTGTGAGATAAATGGTATCTAACGGCCACTTATGTATTATTCTCTGTAGATATTAGGCTTTACTCAAATGCTCTGCAATCAACGAGATATTTGTTTAAATTATTGTTATTAAAAAAATGCTCTTTATCTGTAAACATACTGCCTTACAGTTATTATTTACATCAATGTTGTTAGGTTTTTTCAACATACAAAATGCATCATTCACATACATGGAATGTCAACACTAACAACTGGCTGTTGATTATTGATGGTTTGGGTACTCATTACATTTCTCTAGTCTGTCCCATCCTCATACAAAAATGTTTTTTTGTAAATAATTTTAGTTTGGTTTGATGTAAGAAGAAAATTAAAACTGTTTTAGAAATAACAAAAAAATACAATTTTTGTTTTCAATTTAGAAAACAATATGCTCAGAAATAAATAACTTGAAATAAATAACTTTTATTAAATTCCACCATATGACAAAAGGCATTCTCCGTGGGATGGACAAATGTCCATACATTCATGTAAATAATACAACAGAAAAGTTGAGGATTAACAGGATCTAAATCCGAGGTGCAGTTTTTCTTTTCATGTTACAAAAATTAGCATATTCATAATTCAGAAATATTTTCAGGACAATGTTACATGGGGGAAATGTGTAAGTTCAATTATACTCTCAAGGCAATGTTTTTTAACAAATAATAAATTAAACTCAAAGCACTACCTCTTTAAAGAAATTAATATTTTCGGTACCTTATCCAGGAATGCATGTTTCCTATCTAATTTGAGTTTTATAATATTCAAAATGTTATGTTTCGGTCTAAATTATTAAAACTACTCTACCAGTGTCATTAGCTGTCCCCAGAGATTTTAGAATACGGTGGGCCGAAGCCCGAAGCCAGTGGTTTTTAGATTTGGGTCATTTGTATTTCAGCACAGCACCTTCCACATCTAATTAGTCAGTCTAGGGGTTTTCTCGATGGGATGCAACCCATCTTGTCCCTACAAGCTATGCACCTTAATGAATGGCCTCCTCCTTTACCCCTCATAGCCATTCCATCCTCACCTACCTGTACTTCATTAACACCTATATGATACAGAGTACATTATATTATTACCGTTTATCATAGAACCTAACAATGTACACCAACAAATGAATTACAACATGGTAAATAATGATAATTATCTCATCTTCCTATGTGACTACTTAATATTTACACTATTTATTGAAAGCCTAGTAATATGATGCTACATGAAAGTCTGCAATGAATTATATATGGACTAATGTAAAGCTAATTATAAAATTGGAAGAAAAATAAATCATGTTATATTTGCATTTGCTGGTGTAGTCTAAATAATTGGTTCACTAGACAATACACCCATATAAACCAGTGTTTTATTGCAGAAGGAGCTCAATTTGAAAGTAGATAAGTCACTTGAATACAATTACACACTCAATTGTAAGGAAATAAGCAAATAAAAATGTAGACAATTTCCTTTTTTCCAAAAAAGGAGATTTGTCAAAAAAGGTGGAAATAAAGGAGATCTAGCAGAATCATGAAACAAAGGAGATTCTTTGAAATAAAGAAGACGTGGACACACTGAAATAGTCTGATCCTCTCTTCTTTCCTTCTTTCTCTTATTAATTTTTCAACTGTCATTCTAAAATGCTTCAAATTATGTAAATATTCGACCAAGCAGTCAATTCCTTTATTTTTGGCTTGTTAACTTTTTATTTTATTTTTTAAATTCTATTAACTTTTTCACTAATTACTACTTTCAAAATTCTACCCCCCCCCCCCCCCCCCACCCCACCCGTAGTTCTCTCCCAGATCCAATCACTGACAAAGTCCGAGATTGTGCCCAGGTGAGAAGTGCTTGAACTTTAATTCGATATAGGCATGTTAATATGTTATCCAATCCAATCCAGATTCGGGCCACTAAAAATCATGTGTAAGTGAATTAAAATTTCTTTTTTTAGAACCAGTCTCCGTTACAGTGTTTAAATCATGAAAGAAATGACACCTCAGCACGAATTGTTGCAGCTATTTTAGTGTCTAACGTATAGTTATTTCATTACTTGGTGTAGAGAATGAGACAGGAAACCTGCTACAACCAGAAAGACAACAACAATCGAAAAGCAGAAAAAACATCCTTTATATGCACTTTTATACTGACAGAACAGCATATACTACAGCCCCTCTCTCTTTTTTTAGTGATAACTCACAGACTACAGTCAACAGAGGGTGATCCATGACCCACTACCAGGTGCAATATTGCCGGTATAACACTATCCTATGAGATTGAAATTCTGCTATGGTGATTACAAATTTACAGAACACTTGTCTTTTGGCAAGTAGATTATTTTGTCATACCTGTGGCTGGCATTATAACATAATTTCATTGTAGAGTATCGGTCAAGATGCAGGCTGCAAAATGACCGGGTTCGCATCGCAAAAAGCGATGCAAAATCTTGCGATCGCGATGCAATATTGTAACAATGACTAGCAGTTTGTGATGCATGTTTTTTGTAACCAAATTGATATTTGAATTGAGATCGCAGGATAAGAACGCACTTAGGGGCGTCGATTTTCCGTGATCGCAGCCAAGGTAACTGATTCGCCAATGATAAACATTTTAAAAATTTATCTCAGTGTACAACCTTCTTGCGTGTGTTAGTATTTCAAATAAAAAATACTGTGGGAATACGCGGAGGATGTTTGACGTTTTAACAAGAACAGTGACGTAACGTACTAGTTGCTACGTCATCGTGGTAACCTAATTTGCAAGCAGCTATGACCTTGTACACTGAACTTGTAGCCTACCGTGCACGCAAATATATTATGTTCATGAATTAAATATACCGCGAAAATTGCGAACATGCTGATAGCTTCGCGAATTTAATTACGCGTTAACTTATTTCCGATTTAGCTTTGAATAATGCCTATAGATACAAAACACATAGCGCATCGAAAGCACTTTAGTGACACTCGGGGCTATGCATGATCGTCAAATTACCTGCCACGTGGTTTTATACTACAAGTGACACTCGGGGCTATGCATGATCGTCAAATTACCTGCCACGTGGTTTTATACTACAAGTGACACTCGGTGCTATGCATGATCGTCAAATTACCTGCCACGTGGTTTTATACTACAAGTGACACTCGGGGCTATGCATGATCTGCGTTCAGCAATAGCCAGTAGTCAAAATGTCTGATCATTATTTTGACCGGTTGTTGAAGTGGTCGTTCGGTTTAACTTGTTACGTAAAAAACAGTCTGGCAAACATTAGCGACAAACGGCTGGCTGAACTCACGTCTGGTATCTCGTGTCTATGAGATTTCAGTTTGTTGTTTTTACACTGATTATTCTTATATTCGATACATACTTGTGGCTTTCGTTATTTGTAAACCTGAATGCAACCTATGAATACTACTAATAAATAGTATTTGGTCTAGTTTGTGATTTTTCAAGTTCTCTGCATCATGTATTATCAGACATACATGCGGACAAGACTAACAGCACGCGGACCGCATGGCGAGAATGTCTCGAGTATAATTATATCGTACGTAAAACTGTCATTGAAAGGAGTTCAGTTGATATTGGTCGTTTTTATTTTATTATTGGCAAAAACTATCGTGAAAATATAAAATGAAAGCTTGATCGCGAATTATTTTAGCCGCAAAAATGTTTGCGTATACATACGGTATTATTGACTAATTAACAGCTTGGTGTTTTTAATTTTGGATTGCCTCGGCAAATAATGTTCCGGTAAAATACGTACATATCTCGCTTAAGAATTGTCAATTTTCATAACAAAAATGAACACCGAATACGTTGGAATGATCAGCCAAATGAGGAATTTTTCTCGGGCTTCAATTGCACTTTGGATCAGACATACAAATCAACTCAGGAAAGACTAAAAAATCACTTTGAACAAGTTACATGACCAAGCTGCTTAGCATAACCATTGACAAATATTATTCAGAAATATGTTGTACTATAAAAATTAAACCCTGACATTTCTATGCTATTTTCTGTATAGCCAAAAAAAATACAAAGTGAGATTCTCTGGGTGTGTGTGTGGAGGGGGAGGGGGGAGGCAACTGACCTCCGGAGGATACGGCCTTGTAAACAAGTGACAGTGATGACCCTTCACATGTACTGTTCTGTACTTGTTTTATTTTGGGGTAAGCAGCCAACAATACAGATACATGTATAAGAAATATGCAATTTTATTGAAAAGAATGTGTTTTATTCATGTTTACTCATTTTATTAAAGTGCTAATCAAATTCCAATAGTTGCTAATCAATTCTCCATCCAGTAGGAAAAACTGCTAATCAAAATTTTAAAAACAAATTGCACCCTGACTGATGACACATGTATTGACTTTCAAAACTATAAGTATAAACTTCTGCGTTTCGGGCAGTGTTTGCGAAATTATGCATACGGCCAAGTAAAAAAAATTGTTTGGTTCCTGTTACATGCCAAAAACAAATAGGGTATAGGTAGGTAGGGAAAACTTCTTCCCCCCCCATTTTCGAGCTAATATTTCTTGAATAGTATAGCAGATTAATATATTAAAAGCTCTATCTTTGTGTTACAGTGCAACTGACAATACATACTCTAATGAGAATCATTAATTATTTTCTATAAAAAAAAAAAAACCATGTCGTAACCTAGTCAAACCACAATCGGTATTAATGTAAACACCACCCAAGTCTAATACTACACGGTAAGGTTATAAACTACGATAACACTAAAATAACACTATAATTTGTTCATTGGAAAAATGTTTTGTTATCAAAGGTCTGATCCACAAAATGGTTACACCCCCTCACAACTACGGCAACAACACTGATCTTCCCGGCCTATTTCATTGCCAGTATTGCAGTAACAAAATGTACATCATGAACACAACGAAGATGTCAATAAAAATTAACAAAATAAGTTAACAAAAAGATCTCCATACTAACTATCCTCATAGCAGAGAGGTCCATAAGGACACGGCACAGTATCTTTGCACTGTTGACAAAGAGGTAAAACAGGTTTGTATTTTTGCTTTTAAAGGTCTGATCCACAACATGGTTACACCCCCTCACAACTACAGCACTGCAGACGCTATTAAATGTGAAAAGAGTTGTCATTTCTTAAGGTTTTGGGTACTACCAGTTCATTTCAAATGCCATGGATATCATCATATTTAATAATAAATACAGGGGTTATTTGTCAAACAAATGCAAAATATTGATAGAGTTGATGTCTAAATATTTAATTTAAGTAATCTTTTCAGCATAATCGGCTATTTTCATGTTTACTCTTTATGTTTAACATTGAATCGTAACTCGGTATTTCTAGAAGTTCGATTACGTTTTAGGGAATTCCCCTACCAAAATAGACTGGAAATTTGTATCATTCTGCTTTTTAACAGTAAACTAGCGTAACATTTTGAAGATTGGATTCACAAGTTCCGAGTAGTTCCGAATGAGTACGAGAACACGTCCGAGAGCATGTGGTGTCAATGGCGTCTTCCATTTACAGAGTAAAATGTCAAAAATGTGCTCATTCAAATCAAATAATATTACACATTTAAATCAATTTCAAATGAAACGACATTCAAGAAATCGGAACACCTCGCCACATTCCGCTACGCTTATATTTCGTGGAAATGTACGAGGAGTTCCGAATGGCTCTCGGAAGCTTTTCATTTGGAACTCTTCGGAAGTAAAATTGTGCGAAGTGTTCCGGGTCTTCTGGTAACGAGATCTTGGACGGACAGATCTCGTGGCATCTCTCTGCAGTTGTTGTTTTAAGAGTCGACGAAAATTAGGATTGACATTAATGGATTATTAAATAAAACAGGTGAAAAAAAAAAAAGGGTGCGGAAAAGGTTAAAAAAAGTTTAGGGTCGGCACCAAAAATTTAGGGACGGTCGGGTAACCGGAACCAAACAATTTTTTTTACTACGCCTAACATCAGATAAGCAAAGTCTCCGAATGAGATATTGAAATTCAAAGTTTTGGCAAATCCAATGATCAAGGTTTTTTGAATGCTTCATTAACAGGGCTAGTTCTGGGCAAGAAGATAATTTCGCAAAATGATCTACTACACTTCAAAAATAGCAGAAACGCTGACACATTCTGTAACATTACATGTACTTTTTCCTCCAAATAAAAATAAAATTTGCGAACTTGGCAAGTGCCAGAACTAGCCCTGATTAACCATCATCAGAACACCTAGACACATCAAAATGTTCTGATTGACAATAAATGCTCAAAACACTTTAAATGTTTTAAATATATCAAATATTTTTTACTTTATGCTGGCCATCAGTTTGCATGCTATATTAAAATAAATTGAAATAATAATTTAAAAAATAATATATTAAACAAAAAACAGACAGATCCTATTCTTTGTAAATCATGTATATTTTATTTCTTGACTTGACAATCGTAATATTTTGTCCTGCAAAAGAACGCTTTCCTTAAAAATAAATAACAGAAAACGGTTTGATCTCTTGAGGAACACGTCTGTCTTTGCAGTGAGCCTATCAGCAATGATGTAATGGATTTTAAATCCATGAAATCTAGGTTGGTGTTTAAATTTCTTCCATTCATTTATATCCATATTAATATTTGATATATTGCCTGGCAAACATTAATCACAAGTTCGCCAGATTTTTATCATTTACTAGCCAACTAGCAAGTAAATATAAAATGCTACTTTGTACCATACATCAAAACTCTGATGAGTACCCTAGATCTACACATATACACACTTAAACAGGGTTCGAAATTCGCCAAAAAATATGGTGAAATACAAATATTAATAGTAACATATCTTATAGCTCTAAAGAAAGTAATATTATTTGGGCGACTAACGCCATTATTTTTTAAATATTTAAGTTGCCCAAACAGGACATTGGTCGCATTTGGCGACCTGGCCACAGGCCATTTCGACCCCTGCTTAAATCATATTATTAAAAATACACAACTTAGCGCATCCAGCAGCTTTGAAGTAGGAACTTAATTCAAATATGATCTTCCACCTCAAGTAGTATTAAATTTTTTATACATTTGAAGCCAAATGTACATGTATGGTGATTATTTCGTAATTCTATATACAGTCGAGCACCATTGTGACAAACTTGTTTGAGTCGATATATCGTTTGTGTCGATATTACTAGCCTGTCCCAGACAAAGCATACATTAACTATCATGTTTTTGTCTTGGTCGAGTCAATATATTTTTGGGTCACAACTTACACTTTAATACTGAAAAATGTGTGTATGTGCAGGCATCGAAATAAATCGAGAACGGTCGTTCAGGTTACCACATGCAAGAAAAGTCGAGCACGGTGTTTCGTTTCCAAAAAACATTTCAACATAACGGTAGTTTTGTTTCTGAACGTAAACCAGGCAATGCATTCCCGGACTTCCGCGTTTCATTTTCTTGTAAGGAATTGCATCTATGTTCACGCGCACTTGTGCAATTCCAAGCAATTATAGTCATTCCGCATTTAAGCAGTGTCCACTAGATAAATTTACTTCCGGATTTTGTTTTCTGGTACAAAATTGTATCAGTGTTCGTTGCAAGCAATATCGGCAATCCGCATTTAAGCAGTGCCCAATATATAAATTTAATCCAGAAATTGTCACGAAAATTACAAGGTGTCCGATCTTCCCCTTCACATCAATGACCAGAGCTGTCGATACCAGAATTAAACTTTTTAGCACTGCAGCTTTGAGGCCACAATCCAAATCGCGACAAACATGATTACTCAACTTTGTAATTTAAGTATTGGATTATTTATTTGTTCTTCTACAAACTAATTGTATTTTCTTATTAAAACTTTTTTCTAAATTCAAATTATGCCAACAGTGTTTTTAATTCCACAATTTGTAGAAAATATAAAAGATGATTAACTTGCTCAGCACGTGCAGTGTTACGACTGACTGATAAAATTATTTTTCATTGCATAACACTTTGCACCAGATAAAATAATGAATGGTATAAATGTATGATCCAATAAAAAATAAATTGAGTAATTTTATATATCATATTTAAATATGTCATTCCTTGTTTGTACATTTTGTTAACATATTTGACTGAATGTTAAGTCGATATATGGTCAACTCAATATTTTTATGTGGTCCACGACAGACACAACAGTGTTCGACTGCATTAATATAAATCCAGTGAAAACAGGACGAACAGGCCAAATTAGTACATAAACCCAGTGATGGCAACATCTTGTAATATTCAAATTTACATTACTGGTAGTATTTTTTGCATTATAATACATTACTTACCATTTTCTCATCATCATCAATAGATTTCTTGCTTGCTTGTTTATGATTTTCTACTAACTGAAAAACCAACAATAACGAGAATAAACAAATAATTAAACATGATATAATTTTTTAAAAACCCTAAAAATGACAACAGTAAATTACAGCCACATGTAACTTAATATCATTGCACTTGCCAGGAAAGGACACAAATCTTTTCTTAATGACAAATTAGCATGTTTAAACTATGGCTAGTTGATGTATAACATATCATTATTTAAAACTGGTCTGGAGAAAGAGGAAACCTGTTACCGCTATTGATGTTCCAATGGCAGGGCTAACTGGGTCAGCAGAATTATCTATTAATTATCTATTAATTTCACCAAATTATCTATCAATTTCACCAAATTATCTATCAATTTCGCCAAATTATCTATCAAATTATCTATCAATTTCACCAAATTATCTATCAAATTATCTATCAATTTCACCAAATTATCTATCAATTTCACCAAATTATCTATCAATTTTGCCAAATTATCTATCAAACTTCAAAAATTGCAGAAACCCAGTTATTTTGTAACAAAATATATGAATTATTGTATGAAATTATTTCACCAAATTAAAATAAAAATTTTCTATTGTTTTTGAAATTCGCAATTGGTGAATTTGGCGAGTGCCAAAGCTAGCCCTGAATGATTGATTATAATAAAAAATTGATCGGTTTCGCTCTAAGGATGTGATGAACGATTATAAACGGCCATAATTAATTGTTTGGGAAAGTATCAACTGTAATTGTTTCTGCAGTTTAGAAACCAGAATTGATGGAAATGTACATAAAGATAAAAGATATTAAATAGTTATCGAAGGTGAAGATAACGATTTGTGGGATCCATCTAGGTGAATGCGACAATAGGTGCACAGTGCTTAAAATAAAAATCTTCTTTTGTTCATTTAACTCTAACCGATTGAGTCATCAAAAGTTGATCAGTTGGTGCATACTGATTATAACCGATGATTGATGATAAATTCCAATTGATTCTGAACACTAGCTACTGCTACATAACAGATTTTGGAATACAATTAGGTTTGTGTGGGGGTTTTTTTGCAGAGCTCACCACTTTGATCTGCCATTTTGTGTATTGGATCCCATCGTAACATGGAACGTTATACCTTCCCAACTAATCTATTACCAGCTTGATCGCTGAAATACTACCACATACTTGAGCATTGACTTGGTCTAAATTCTGTGGGATGGGGGATTGGCTAAGTTGAGCAGCTTGTTGCTGGAGCGCTTGTAGCGGAGAGGTTGGGACAGGGTTCTGGGACTGCAACGACGGCGACGACTGCCCTGGAGGGTGTGGAAGCTGCTGCGTTGGAGGTTGCTGTGACATGAAACCCTGTTGTTGAGGTTGTGATGATGGAGGCATGCCCTGGCCGAAACCCATAGGACCATATTGTGAATGCATCTGAAAAAATAGAAAGCAAGGTAATATACCATCAATTAAATTTATCAAATAGGAGACAAGAAGCTGTCATGGTTGAAGGAAGAAAAAGTTTTAGTTAACGGCACACTCAACACATTTTATTTATGGTTATATGGCATCAGACATATGGTTATGGACCACACAGCTAAGGGGAGCTAAAAGGTTTGAATCAGTCTTAGGGGACTGATGGGGAGCGAGTTATCAACTATTTAATCTTATTTTTCCCCCTCCATTAGCCCTCCTTTAAAAATTATAGACCCTGTCCTTTGAATATAACAGGTAGAAAGCCGATACTTTACTGCATTTTCAGGGAACAAGTTGGTTATCTAAGCTTTCTTGAAGGTGATAGAAACAAATTAATCCCAGTATAAAATTTTCTATCAACCCAAACTGCATTATTTTCAAAGCCTGTATTGGTTTAACCTTCTGACTACTGCAGGCAACACACCGTATTTCACACACAGTACATTCACTCATGCATATCAGCAATAGAAATAAGCAGAAATTTGTACTAGTCCACCGGACAGGTACATCTAGTAATCTACTTGTTCGCCAATATTTTCATTTGTCCAAATAAATATTTAGTTTCATGCAAGTGCAAGGACTATGTTTTTTTTACTGCTCAAAATGAAACTGCACTGAAAATGTTTTACTTGTCCACAGCACAACCAGAGTAAAAATTGTTTGTCCAAGCACATTTTCACTTGTTGGGGCAAACGGACAAGTGCTTATTTCGAACAATGCATATTTCCTGCCGTTTTGTACATGTCACTGAACAGAAATAATATTAGAACACTGATTGAGACTAACCATGATAATCGTCTTGTCATTTTGTTTTTGTATGAGAAATACATGGAAATTTTTAATTGAAAAAGTGGTTTTTGGTGAGGATTTTTGCTTCACAACAACGGTGGAACGTTGTGACAGCTAGTTTCATAATAAATTTAACCTTTTCACCAACAACAAAAATCACAAAATACTGGTATATGAATTGCAGTTTTGAAAAATATAATCTGGTCAGCAAAACAGTTATTGGGAATTATGGCCATAAATACTGGACATGTGGCCACAAATGCGCATATGTAAACATTACTGCATTGATGTTTTTTGCCTAATTTTAATCAACATTAACTGATCTAAAATATTAAAATTAGAAAAAAACACAAAAATACTTATCAATTTACATATGAATATTATTTAATATTATTTTATGTATTTACAAAAAAATTAAGTAAAAATATTTTAGTAAAAGTTATAAATGTTTTTTCCTCCAAAAATTAATATAGTAGTCAGAAGGTTAACCAAATGTATATTGTAAAAAGCTAATTCACTAACCATTTGTTGAGAGAAATCTTGACCGGCCATTCCTGGAGGCCTACCGGACTGGTTGCCCATCATTGAAAAGCGCTGCCCACCTCCAGGAAACTGACCCGGGTGTTGTCCTCCATACAGTCCAGAGCCAGCTGTTGGTCCGGGCTGGTAGCCGGGTGCCACCCCTCCAGGTCTCCGCTGTTGGTTCATATCAGCAGGCACCGAACCACTCTGTTAATTACACTCGAAAATTAGTCACTATATATTTATATACATATATATATATATATAGATATAGATATATATACTGAACAAAATAAGAAATTTCCGTTAACTTTGCTTGAACATAACTTGATGAAAACAAACCGGGGGAATAATTGTTATATATGCGTTTAAAGAGTGTTCCATGATGCATCGTTTGGTGCAAAAATCATGGCCATAGGTTAACAGAAACTGGGAGAAATTTTGACCAAGTATGGTAGGGGTTAAAAAAAACAAAAAAACTTAATAACGGGTATGACCACCTCTTGAATTGACCACTGCAGTGCATCGCAGGCGCATAGAATTGACTAAAGTGTTGATTTCTGCCTGTGGAATATTGTTCCATTCCTGAATGAGCACTTGACGAAGTTCATTGACGTTAGCGGGTGGGTTGGGACGACGCCTCAATCGTCTGTCCAGACTATCCCAGACATGCTCAATGGGGTTGAGATCAGGACTTTTAGCGGGACAGTCATCAATGAAATCAATGTTATTTGTCCTAAGAAAATTTACAGTGTCTCTAGCTGTATGAGAGGTGGCATTATCATGCTGAAAAATCGAGATGTTGGCATTGTTATGGAACAGAGGAATGTCATCGCGGTAACGTTGAGCATTTAAATTGCCATCAATGACGACTAGTGGTGAACGATAACCATGGGCAATGGCTGCCCAGACCATGACACAACCCCCACCTCCGAAACGATCTCGTTCAAGAACACAACAGTCAGCATAGCGTTCATTTCTCCTACGGTAGACACGCACCCTGCCATCACCACGTTGTAAAGAAAATCTGGATTCATCCGAAAGAAGAACGGTATTCCAGCGTCGCCATATCCAACGAGTGTGTACATGTGCCCATTTAAGACAATGACGTTGCGTTAAAACGCATCCGACGTAAGGACGTCGTGCATGTAAACCGTTCTCCCGCAGACGATTACGAACTGTTTGCCCACTGATTCGGTTATTATGAAGCCCAGGTGTGTTAGCAGCAGTAGCAGTGGCAGTTTGGAATTGATTGCGCAAATGCGTGTTCATGATATCGCGGTCTTGACCACGCGTTGTAACACGCGGACATCCATGACGTGGCAAGTCGTTGGTGCTTCCTGTCATTTGAAATCTTACGCAAAGATTTCGTATCGCTCGACTAGAACTCCTAACATGCCTTGCAACGCCTTCTGTCGACATGCCAGCATCAAGCATGCCAATCGCCCGTTCGCGTAAATTATTGGGTATTGTTGGCATACTAAAAATGCTACAATGTAAAAAAACTTTAATTTTTTTTACAAATTTTGAAGCGTTTTCGTTCACTTGACAACAATGTCAGTAAGACAAGTAAAACAAATTGACCGAATACTACACGGGACATGTCGAACCATGCATGCACGTGCAAATTGAATTTCACGTTGTCGACGATTAACAGTGCAAAAATAATAGATAAAATTCATGAATCCTGATAATACAGGTCAAGGCTAATACTACCTATATAATTTCATTACACAATGAATTCTTTAACACAACAAATACTACATGTACAAATCGGAAGTTTCTTTTTTTGTTCAGTATATATATATATATATATATATAGATATAGATATAATAGATATAGATATAGATATAGATAGATATAGATATAGATATAGATATAATGGATATAATAGATATAGATATAGATATATATATACAGGGGTTGAATTATTATTATGTTTTACCACTATCCCAAAGGAATAGTGAATTTCAAAAAACACTATTCCGTCTAAAAATGTACTATCCCTTCAATTATTAATGTACCACTAGTTTTCCTGACTGTGCTACGTCGCCCTGTACTATATTGCGTAACGAATAATTGTTTATATACCAGTCTATGCATTATTGCGTACTAGCTGGAATTACAAACGAACTCACTCCAAACATTAGTCTCGATCAAAAAGAGGTTTATTTTGTACTGGTAAAGACCGGCCTCGGTGGCGGCGTGGCAGGCCATCAGTCTACAGGCTGGTAGGTACTGGGTTCGGATCCCAGTCGAGGCATGGGATTTTTAATCAAAATACTGACTCTAAACCCTGAGTGAGTGTTCCGCAAGGCTCAATGGGTAGGTGTAAACCACTTGCACCGACCAGTGATCCATAACTGGTTCAACAAAGGCCATGGTTTGTGCTATCCTGCCTGTGGGAAGCGCAAATAAAAGATCCCTTGCTGCCTGTCGTAAAAAGAGTAGCCTATGTGGCGACAGCGGGTTTCCTCTAAAAACAGTGTCAGAATGACCATATGTTTGACGTCCAATAGCCGATGATAAGATAAAAAATCAATGTGCTCTAGCGGCGTCGTTAAATAAAACAAACTTTACTGTGTGGTCCTTAACCATATGTCTGACGCCATATAACTGTAAATCAAATGTGTTGAGTGTGTCGTTAAATAAAACATCTCTTTCTTTCTTTCTTTGTACTGGTAAGTGCATGAAAAAGGTCTTAGTAGCGCGAGGATTTGTTCTGCAGAAAAATTTAACTGAAGAAAAAGCATAAGCGGAATAGTCGCAGACGATTTTCGGTATTCCGTGCTTTATTTTCACTTTCATGATGGAATATTGGAAGAATTGTTTTACTATTCCGTTTCAAAATTTACTATTTGCAGAACAGCGTAAAATTCGACCCAACAGATATATAGATAGATAGATAGATAAGATAAATAGATATAGATATAGATATAGATATAGATATAGATATAGATATACATACACACACACACACGCATACATATACTTATTTAAAAAATCACAATAAAACACTACTAAATACAGGCCTCTGAAAATTGCAAGTTTCGTTCACAAATTGCTCGCGTAAGTATAGTTTGCATAACCCATTTGCGTACGTGCACAGAATTTATGACAGATACATGTTCCTAAAAACGAAATGGGTAATACGAATTTGTTGTTTTTGTGTAACCCATAAATGGTTTACACAAATTATCAATTATCAGAGGCCTGAAATATTATATCACAGTAAACTGATAAAATGTTAAGACAGACATTTTAAATGGTCAAAAATTGACAACACAATTTCCATTGCATTTGACAGTCCGTGACATCGACCTACTAGTAGAGACTGAGTGCAATCACAAGAATGCATGCCCACTAGTATTTTTCAAGACAATGACATATGGAATGCAATCACAAGAATGCATGCCCAGTAGTATTTTTCAAGACAATGACATATGGAATTTAAAGGGTATTTAAGTAAATTACACTATTAGAATTTGTGAAATTCCAATTTAAAATAGAGCTTGTCAAGTGTTGCTCACTATCACTTAACTCATGACAGTTTGATCAATTAAGGACAAGTTTCATTATTAAATAGGTCTCAAATTATAATTTTGGTTCGAATCATAATATTTTATTATCAAATATTATCCAGTAATACAATTAAATATTTTAATTAAAATTTACCAGTATTAAGTATTTAATGTGCCCTTGTTATGTTAAAATAAATGTAATAATTATTTTCTGATATTACTGAAACGAATATGGCCCAAGAACCTCTACAGGAAACTATTTGTTCAGTAGTCTCTTGCATATCCACTACACAAGTTTTAGAGATCACTAGTTCTGTAATGTTAAATACCAGTTGACTCATCACTGAAAACAGCACGAAATGCACTGATTTAGAGTCTGGCACCAAAGTAAAACAATGCATGACAAAAGGTGTTAAGCTATGAGTATGACCAGGGTTTTATCATCCATATTTCTTGACTCTAACAATCAGACCGGCCTCGGTGGCGTCGTGGCAGGCCATCGGTCTACAGGCTGGTAGGTACTGGGTTCGGATCCCAGTCGAGGCATGGGATTTTTAATCCAGATATCGACTCCAAACCCTGAGCGAGTGCTCCGCAAGGCTCAATGGGTAGGTGTAAACCACTTGCACCGACCAGTGATCCATAACTGGTTCAACAAAGGCCGTGGTTTGTGCTATCCTGCCTGTGGGAAGAGCAAATAAAAGATCCCTTGCTGCCTGTCGTAAAAAGAGTAGCCTATGTGGCGACAGCGGGTTTCCTCTAAAAACAGTGTCAAAATGACCATATGTTTGACGTCCAATAGCCGATGATAAGATAAAAAATCAATGTGCTCTAGTGGCGTCGTTAAATAAAACAAACTTTACTAACAATCAGCATCATTCCCCACCATTCACTTCGTTTTTTATTTACAATTTTTGACTAAAACATTTCCAATCAGAATGTAGATATTCCTTTTGTTTATGGTTATATATATATTTTGATATCGATACGTAACACTCGACAAACACCCCTTCCCTCACTCATAACATTTCATAACACAAAATAGATATATTAATTTGAATAAACCAGTACATGTATATGTATAGTATTACTCTTTTAAAATCTAACTTGGTTTAATAATATGAAAATTCCCTTTCTGTTTTGTAAAACGACACAAAAATTCCCAAAGTCAACGCCATAGGCGTCAAGTCAAATTTTAGAAATAAAACCATGACGACACTAAAAAGGTCAGTGTCTTGATGTCTGTTGTGTGATTTTGCTCTTGAAATCTTAATACATGCAAAATATTACAGTAACTTGGACTTCTCACCAAGTACTGCTAGTAACTCTGCAACTTGAGATAATTTGTTTTCTTTAGACTTTGGGGGTAAGGGTGCCATTTTGCCAGCTATATTAGACTCTGACATCACAATATATGTTGTCCATACACATTAATAAAAAAAAAATTTTTAAACTAACAAAATTATATAATGGTCTGTCCTTTCTATAGAGAATCATAAAACTGTGGTAAATGCCAAACAAATGATATTTTCAAACTTAGCCTGACAAGAGATCATGTCAAGCAGCAATGAATATCAATTACACTGACAAAGCACATGGCTAATAAGCATAATGAGGTGAATGTAAACAAAAACACATGGCTGAAAGGAAGCTAGTGTAACACTGACCTCAGAGCAACCTATAAATAAAAGCAGCAATTTCTGTACAATATAAAAATAGAAACACACACACACATACAAAACAGAGGAATGAGGCACCACATGTTATTGTTGAAAACAGGAGAGAAGAAAAAAAAAAGAGCGATGAATGAAATACACTTGTAACTGCTGTGCCAGATGTGATTAAATCAAGATCGCAGACAGGTGGTCAATAAAACATGTACCGATGTGTTCTGCAGGAGCCAATTACTTTACGAGTATTGTTCTTTGGAAGACTTCTGAAGCAGTATATACATATACACATACATGTACGTATATACCTATACGTATACATACATACATATATATATATATATATATACACACAAACACATATACATAGCTAAACCAATTTGCAAGCAAAAATATGTTTATTTCATGATGATTTTAACACATTTTTATTTACAGTTTAACATGTCATCAGACATGTGCTAAAGGACCACATAGTCAATGTATTAAATCTGCTGCACACATTCCTTGGGCTACGCTCTTTGATTAGCAGCAATGGATCTTTTATATGCACTTTCGCATGTACAGGATAGTACATATCACAGCCTTTGTTACACCAGATGTGTAGCATTGGCTAACAAAGATGGAAGTGGGTTATGTATAATAAATTTTTTTTTTTTTTTAAAGAAATCAATTGGTGACCAGGTACTGATATTAGCTATAGAGTTAGAGTGACACAAAGATCTAAAATGGTGATCCCCATTTAGAATGTATGCAAAGTATCAGTTGAAACCATTATCTAATTTTTGGATGGAGAATATGGAAAATACCTGACAGTACAGATGATTAAAATCCCAAATTTCATCTGTGGCTACAATGAAAATTAGCCCAATGGCCCCACCAACAGTAGTCAATCATTTCTATAGTACCCGACACCAGAGAGGTGCCATCTCAGCAGTGTCCTACCAATCACATACATACAATGTTTCAATCTTGTCTGGGTGTGTCATATGCTGTTGTCTAGGTGTGTAATGATATTGTGTGGATCCCCTTTTTCTGAGATGATTTGCATGTCATTATTGTTGAATGATGATATCCAAACTATTGCACGGTACTAGTGATGGGCAGTTATGAAATTTGGATTTGGAGAGGAAAAAAAAAAGAAATTTTGTTTTCACTTTTTTCCTACAACTAGAACCAGACTTCACTATCTTCAAGCTCCTGGGGTGTCAATGTTAGAAATGATAGATCAAGGAACATTTTTGTTTACAATTTTTTTTATTAGGAACATGATTTGCTAGTAGTCTGAAAGCTGATTAGCAACTAGTAATTAAACATTACAGAACTGTGTAGCAATCTCTGAAAGTTGTGTTGGCAATATACACTTGCAACTGCTCTACCAGATGTGATTAAATCAAGACCACAGACAGGTGGTCAATAAAATATGCACTGATGCGTTCTGCAGGAGACGATTACTTTACGAGTATTGTTCTTTGGAAGACTTCTGAAGCAGTACATACATATACACATACACATATACATATAGCTAAACCAATTTGCCAGCAAAACTATTTTATTTCTTGAGGCTTTTAACACATTTTTATTTACAGTTTAATGTGTCATCAGACATGTGCTTAAGGACCACACAGTCAATGATATTAAATCTGCTGCTGACACTCCTTGCGCTACGCTCTTTGATCAGCAGCAATGGATCTTTTATATAATACAGGATACTGAACAAAATGTTCCCTGTAGATGTGATCTGTGGGCGTGTTTGGCCATTTTATATCATAATGTGACAGGTTCAACTCCCTTTGGTATATATTTTTGTGTGCAAACTTTTGTTTTAACGACGCCTTCTAGAGCACGCTGGTTTATTAATCATTGGTTATTTTATGTCAATTACTTGGTAATTTTATTAAAAGCTATACAAATTTTTTAACTCAATATCTTGAGGCATTACGAAATATGTCAGGAAAACAAACTTTCCTATCTCCTAAGTTCAAGGGCCATAACTGTCACAAATGCTTAAATCGGCATAAAAGTAAAACTTGATCTGTAACAATTTTGGACAGACAGGACAGAGATAAAACCTAAAGACACCTCCAGTTGGATCATTAGGGGACTTATAACTGCTTCTCAAATGGATATTGGAATTTCAACAATCTTACTTTCATGACAACAACAGTGAAAGTATTATGTTAAAAGGTCATTCGTGATTGGTTACTAAAAATGTTAACTTTTTGGTGTCAGTGCTGGAATGACATAATGGTCCTAACCTTGTCATGAAGTCAAAAGTATAGAACTGGGCAGTATACCATTCGGGATTGGTGTCATGACAGTATCAGTATTTTGACGGTAATTTACCTCAGTATCGGTGTGGTATTCGGCATTGACAAAAGAATACCTTTACCGATATCATGCAAGTTTTTTTGGGGGTATACCTGGCTCTAAACACATGCTTGCATAATGTTTATATTATTTCATAATCCAATATCACCACATTGTACATGTGAAAATTTTACATGCTGAATTTTCTGTCAACTTTCCTCCCAACTTTTTGTTGCGAATATGATGCCCAAATGCTCTTCTTGTTAATAAATTTGAGTTAGAGTAATGCTGACATATATTTTTTATAGCGTTCTACTTGAATGCTGGTCATCTCGCCCCAGTGAATTGTCAGCATGCCCCAATCTGGTTAACTCGCCCCCCAAAAAGGTCCCAATTTAACTCGGTGTTTATTCAACTTTTCTGTCTATAAATAATTGTAACGATAAGTGGTCATAATAGCGGAGTTTCATTAGTATTTTTATACTAATGAAACTGCGCTAATGAAACTCTGCTATTATGACCACTTATTAAAACTGATCTTATACTGGGGAGGTCCTAATGTCATAAATAATAAACTATTAATAATAAAGATGATGATTGTTTTGTGCAGTTTGATGGTGTATTTTATCATCCTAGTTTGTCTTCACTATTGGCATTTGAGAACTTAATCACGGTATTACAATAAACTGTCATAAACAAACTTTTGTGAGTTTTCTCCCTTTATTTCCATAATTAGTGTACAAAAGACTCGAGATTGAAAAGTCTCGAAAAATTAACGAGCTACTCTCGATTCACTAATATCAAAACCTATATTAGCTTGGCCATTTACCTTTCGACCGACCGTTCAAAGTTGCACCAAATTCCCTCAATCAAAATTGTGCACCCTTTTCTCTTTGGCATTTAACTGCTCCATTCAAATTCCATAGCACCACCCCCACCCGCCTGCTACCGATTTGATCGGGCTGCTGGTGCTCCCTCCTCTCCCCCCCCCCCCCCCCCACCTTTCCTGTCATGGAAAGAGGAGCCGGCCAAGGCCGGCACTTGTGCCCACGACAGGCATGCGCTACAACAGCTTGTTCTGAATGTGCACGTAAAACCCTATGACATGACATGACAAAGTCTCGAGGATGATGGGTGTTTATTGCCACAAAAATAGGGGTGGGCGACTTCTTGGACAAGTTGACCAAACACTGAGGTGAGTCAGTAACATTTTTGGAGCCAGTTCACCTGCTCCCTTCTACTTAATGGCTAGAATATTTTTCAATACTGATATTTCGGTATTTTGTGATTTGCTTGATATAGTAAGTTAGTATCAACACAATACTGATTACAAATGGTATATATATATATATATATAGTAAACTGCCAGCTTTTAAACACTGTAGGCAAGAATTCTATAGACTGAGCTAGATCCCACCTCTCATCATATCTATATTTAACATATCAGACATATAACCCTATTGAATATGTTTGGGTTTTTTAAAGTATGGGGACTACCTTTTTAATATTAAGTGAAGGGAAGGAAGGAAATGTTTTATTTAACGACCCAATAGCTGATGTGTATTTTTGTGCTGGGGTGTCGTTAAACATGCATTCATTCATATGGCGTCAGACATATGGTTAAGGACCACACAGATATTTAGAGAGGAAACCTGCTGTGGCCACTTCATGGACTATTCTTTTCGATTAACAGCAAGGGATCTTTTATATGCACCATCCCACAGCAATGATAGTACATACCACAGCCTTTGGTACACCAGTTGTGGCACACTAGCTGGTACGAGAAAAAGCCCAGTGGGCCCACCGATGGGAACTGATCAGATACTGATCACGCATCAGGCGAGCACTGTATCACCGACATATGTTTTATTTAACGACGAACTCAACACATTTTATTTACGGTTATATGGCGTCAGATATATGGTTACGGACCACGCAGATATTGAGAGAGGAAACCTGTTGTCACCACTTCATGGGCTACTCTTTCAGATTAGTAGCAAGGGATCTTTTATAGGCACCATCCCACGGACATATACCAGTCGTGGTGCACTGGCTGAAACAAGAAATAACCCAATGGGCTCACCGACGGGGATCGAGCGAACGCTGTACCACTGGGCTACGTCCCGCCCCGCTGTATCACTGAGATACATCCTGTCCCTATAAGTAAAGGGATGCAACACTATTTTCACTTATAAATAGTGTCTTCCTGTCTGGCATTACAATTTTGAATCTATTGCTATCTTAACAATATATTTGCCCTGTGGGCCTCAAATTTTCATTGAAAGTGACCAATACTCATAGTATTGGGTGTGAGATATCAAAGTTACTCTTCCTATACTTTTTAAATAATTTCATATTCAGTATGATACTCATAGTAGAGGGCCAGAAAACTTGACATAACCTAGAAAAAAGGGTCAATCCTAAAAAAAAAAAATCATAGTAATATTATTAGCATTGTTTGGTTCGTTTTGTTTTAAAAAATACAGATCTATTCTGGTAAGCATTCTATATAATCCCCAAATGTAGTTTTCAAAATAAATTAATAATCCACTTTCATATGCATATTGGCTAATGCTGGAATTGCTTTACAGACTGTAAACAAAAGTGGATTGTCAATACTGCACCCACCCATTGATCAGAAGTAATTTTTGTAATCCAAAATGATCACCAGATGGATCTGCGCTTGCATTGTAAGAACATTTTTGCAAACCAGGCCTCTAAAAATACGATAATGAGAGTTTTCTTTGCATGTAACTTGCACAAGTCTAGCTTCGTATAACCCATTTTCCATCGTGCATTAAGTTTAGCACATCATGGTCGTGAGTTAAGAAAACGCCACACGATACCAGTGCTGTGTACGAGAATAGCCAACTGCATCGCAACCGTTGACATCATGTTTGTCTTGCCACAATCAGCTATTCTCGTATGACGCACTCACATTGTGTGACGTCGCCTTTACACAACAATTAATTGTGTCATCAGAATTTGTTTGTGTCACCCACAAATGGATTGCAGAACCAGTGTTCAAGATTAAAATTTTTGGCCAGTATCCCAAATGGATACTAACATTTAAAAATCTGGTATCCCAAATGGATACTAACATTTAAAAATCTGGTATCCCACCTGAGAATTTAGTATTATATGGTATCCCGGTGGGATACTGGGTTCTTGAAGTCTGGTATCCAAACCTAAAGTCTGGTATCCACGGGATATCAGGATACCGTTAATCTCGAACATTGAGAACTGTTCAATTCTCAGAGACTTGCAAACAGGGATGCAGATGATTCTTCCTCTGGACGTTTCGTCCACGAAAAAGTTGTCCAATGTTGAATTCGAGACGATTTGTCCACAACCAAAAATTGTTCTTGGACAATTCGTCCACTATAATATTACTTGTTTATTTTTTACCATAAAGCACATGCATATATGTAGGGGAGGACGGAGCAATACACACCCTTTAAGGGAAATCATGTGATTTCATGGATGTAACAGATGATACAACTTGGTTGGAAATTTGTAGCAGAATGGAGATAATATTGTTTATTGGTTGGTTACTTCAAACGACATTACACTATGTTATTTTTGACATAAATGACGAAATTTTCATACGGTGCGCATTGACTATTACCTTCCGATGCAAAGATCCTAGTAGAAACAACGAAAATCATGTACGAGTGTGTGGATAAATACGCACCTGTGGACGAAATGTGTACGGTAATATAGCAATCACAATGTAGAAATGGTAATTTAGCAAGAGTTTAGTTACTAGCTTTGTTTTCTAAATAGTATGTCAGAATTACAGCTGCAATTTGAGAGTAATTTGATTAATAACATATCAATAAAGTACTATAATGGACAGAGACAGATAACAACAAGTTGATAGAGCCACTAAAATTTAGTTTGTTAAATATACTAGTAGTTTACCACAAAATGAAAATAATTAACTATTTCAATGACTAAGAAATAACATTTGAGATTTATAGGTCTAAATGTTATAATCGAGTGAACGAATTGTTGGGAGGTGGGTGGACGAATGGAAGGACTTTCCTTTAACATTGTCAAGTTAGGGTTGGTGACCGTGCCAAAGGAAAGTCTTCCGGACGAATTGTACGGTGGACGAATCGACGGGATGCAGATGATTTGTTCTCTGGACGTTTCGTCCACTAAAAATTTGTCCACTGTAGGGGTGCATAGTAGGTGGTTACAATTAAGTGCCTCTTGACAATGCCAGAAGTAACTATTGAACACTTCCCGAAGTGGTCAGACTAAGCCCATAGCTAAAAGCTGATGGGGAATGGCAGGTGTGTGGCACAGATAGCCACAAGAGACAAGCATCTGTCGCGGTTGGAGAGACAAGGACTGGGATGTGGAGGTGGACAGTCAAAGAAGTTGAAAGACAGGAGGAATTGCCAGATTGGAAAGAAATGAGATCTAATTCAAAAAGTAGAGAAAGGAAAGAGGGAAGTGGGATAAAATAAATAAATAATAATAATAAAATTTAGAACTTGACTGGAACTTGGTAGCGAAATGGAGATAATATCGTTGTTTATTGGTTGGTTACTTCGAATGACGTCACGACATTTTTGACATAAATGATGGAATTTTGGTTTAGTTACTAGCTTTATTTTCTAAATAGTATGTCAGAATTATAGGTGTAATTGAAGAGCAATTTGAATAACAACATATCAATAAAGTATTAGGACTTAATGGACAGAGACAGACAATAACAAGTTGATAGTGCCACTAAAATTTAGTTTGTTTCATATACTATAGTAGTTTACCACAAAACGAAAATAACTGACCATTTCAATGGCTAAGAAATATCATTTTAGCTTTATTGGTCTAAATGTTGTAATCGAGTGGACGAATTGTCCCGAGGTAGGTGGACAAATTGTATGTGGACGAAACGTCCAGAGGACGAACCGTCTGGAAAGCTGCAGATCAGAAATCAACTGTGGTTACTTCTGACCAATTCACACAATGTGAAAATGTTTACATGAATGGCTTTCACAACCTAAAAACAATGTGACGAATACAATTGTTTTCAAGATTTTGTATCATAAATACATAATCGCAATATTAAAAATAATCAGTTCTAATATTGATATAAGATACACATACAAATAATACAGGTCGACGAAGTGCACTGGACAACACATAAAAAGGGAAAAAAAGAAATCATTTTATGGAGATTTCACTCACTTGATTTCTAAATGCAGAGATGCTTGATATGGACCCCTGTGGAAAGGAACCAACCCCTCTCTGGTTTGCATTCCAGTTTTGTTGCATATTATAAGGCATGTTCCCTCCTCCCATCTCTGACCCCTTCACAGACCCACTAGGAAACTCATTGTAACTGTTCGGATATCGCTGAGGTACAGCATTAGTTTGTAAGAGCTGATTTAACGTTGGTGTGGGCCCTCCTTGTTGCGATATTGTTTGGCCCGACATCATCCTTTGAGAACTTTGGTTGTACCCTGGAGGTGACATCATACCCATTCCAGGGGGACCAATTCCTGGACGCGACTGACTTATCACTGGTTTACCCATTGTTGGGTAGCCTGGTCTTACCGGGGATTGGGAGAACTGTCCATGATACTGAGATATTGGTGTCCCAAAATCTGTGCTCCCAGCCATGGGCATGCCACCATGTTGCTCACCAAGGGTATAGTTGCCCCTGTTGAAAGAATTGTAACCTGGCATCTGGCTATGGTGCATGCTGTTAAAATTTTCTGTGCTTAAACCATGATCACCAGAGGATGGCGGAAAGTTATTCATCTCTGAATTCATTCCTTCCATCGGTGAAAAATTCGTTTCAGTGTTGCTTATATTTTGCTGGCCACCATCTTGAAAAGAGTCCATTGTGACAGAACCGCTCATCTGGTTAGGAGAGCAAAGCTTATTGTGCATTACCATTCGGTCTGTATCATCGTCAATGGTGGCATTTTCCATCCCAGATACTCACCGATTTGTTGGTACCAAACACGGTGACTCAGGCTGTACTATATCCCTGCCTTTTTTGTTCGGTGTGCCAAACTGGAACAACATAATTCATAACGCAGCGACTGAAAAATCGTGTGAACCGCCTTCAGATGCTTGGTGTATGTCCTACAATGTTTATAGAAATTTCCTCGATAGCCCTTATGTTTCTCCAGAACACGTGTTTTACAACAATATTCATATAAATTAGGGTATTATACTTAGGCGGTGGGCAGCATGGCCTTAAACACACTGGTATTACATTGTACACTTCAATAACAAGCGGGAATAGAGATTTTTTGTCACTGGATTCATGCGCAATGGCGTGTTTCCGGAGAAAACATAACACGGTGTCATGCAATTCCATTTACTCCATGTAATATCTACTCAGTCAAACATGTGTAATAAACTACACTCATAATGCGCGGATTTGGCACGCAGCATCCGCTGAAAAGTACCTCGGAATTCTTTTCTACTCTCCCTTGACTGAGCGGATGGTTACTGCAATCAAGTTGTAAACCGTCTTCAGCATTCTTTTCAATTCTGTCGGTTCAATTAGCTAATCTTTTCACCTCCCGCAAAGCGAAACAGTTCGATAAAATCAATAAAACTTTATGAATAATGGATTTCGGGATACTATTTTTCTCAAAACACTAAAACAAAAGTTTTTCTACAAAATAATAATAAATTTACTAAATTCCATGTTCATTTATATGTCATAAATTATATTTTTGGCTTGCTAATGGGGAGGTTAAAGGATCAGCAACGGTTTGCCAAAGGGCTTTCGCACTGACGTCAACAAGAGGCTAGGTTTCATATTATTGGGCACGCAATTGTTGTTATTCATTTTTTCTTGACGCCAGTTGTAAGGCAGCCATAGCAGCTAGTATTGCACTTTTCCATAACATAGTTCCAGTGTAGAAAAATTGTAGTTTCAAAGAGAAATAAAATTTTATAACAAATGATTTAGTTGTTGTGTATTTTGAGTGCAGAGAAAATAGAAATATCTATCGGCTGTTCCCGTTATAAAACACCGTCCCTCGAAATGCACAGAAAAATAAGCCGATACCAACGGCTAAAACAGGGCAAAGCGAAAGGTCGGTCGTCACGTTGAAAAGTGGAAACAAGGGAGGCAATTTTGTGCAACACGGACAGCATTTATATTGATGTGATAGGGTTAACTGCCGACTTCAAAGCAGACGAATTTTCTTGATTTGTGGATCGCGTTCATAGAAAAAAGTAGTACCGGAAAGTGACGTTACGTCGTCGGGCGTGATTAATCGAAGCTGTTGGTTGTGTCCTAGAGATGTGGTACACACGGTTCAGCGGGGGAACCGTACGGTTGATAGCACATATAGTCGGGGCCGTGGATATCACTAGCATATTCCTTTTGAACATTAGGAATGTGTTGCAGTCCACACCGAAATACATTTTGTAAGAATAAAACAAAAATGATTGTCGGGTTATGATTTAGCATGAAATAAAAAAATAAAATTATAGGAACATAACGGGCGCTTGTTGTTATTCATTTTTTCTTGGGAATTATTCCCCTCCCTCTCTTTTTTCCCCATTTTTTTTTTTTTATAGTTCTTGCCTTGAACAATTTTCATTGTGAAAACGAACCCTTGTGACGCCCTTGAACGATAGATTCAATGGGCCTACACAATTATACAATTAGTCAACCATTTTATTGTTTAAATATTATTCATACAAGTAAATTGTAATTATGTAGGGAGCTAAATGCAATAAATTATTTCGATTTAGACTCTTACACGAATGTGGGTTATATTAAATGATATATGCATTTTTAATTTAACACTAGCCTATCGAATTACTTAGGTTGTGCGCATGTGGAAATTCGCCTAGAGCGCCAATTACCCTTACACCAATGCGGCTTTAAATAATTTAGTGCTCAAAATTGCTACTGCCATTGTTTTGGCATTCACGTCGGAGATATGTATACATATTATCTTTTTTCCAAAACGAGGATATGAATCTTATCGCATTTACTAGTAGTAAAAAGGGATGCACATATTTACCCTGCATATGGGACTGGATTATCTGGTTTTGAAACATATATACGGCCATATGCGCTGAAGATGGAGGGGTTGAGGGCGACTAAGCATGCGTTTAATTAATAAGTAGACCACGGCCTTTTGTTATTAATATTTATGACATCATTATGTATTTTATCCATGTTCATGCCAAACCGAACAGAGAAACGTCCTTTACATTTAATATCAATGAACTCGTTTAAGTAACCAAAAATAAAATAAATAATAATAACAATTATCAGAATTTTGTCAAGGTTAACTGGGTTATATATTTAGTTCTAACTTATGTCTGTCGGGAAAACGACATTGATCAAAGGGAGGCTAGCCTATGTATAAGAAATTCGCATTGTCTCCCATGTCACACTTGACGTTACAAAAATTCACCGATTAAGGTCCGTTGACACACACAATGTTTTTCGCGGTGGTCCACCGCACCGTAACTAGTCGCCAAGCTAATAATTTTCTACGTTATTTTCTGTTCATACCAAAACGGCACAGAAGTTGTTGAGAGATCATTTGAGGTAGGCTATGAGGCCCATATTGACTGTGCATTATTTTTTTTTTTAATGCTAAATAAAGACTGGAAAATAATTTCTTTATTTATTCACACAAACGCACGCACACACAAACAAACAATCAACCTCGTCTTTAAATCAAGTCATGCAGTTTACTAAATTTAATCTTCGGCAGTGCCACGTTAAAGCACAATCTAAGGCCCAAAACACACCGAAGCTGAGTCTGGGTCTGGCGACTATGGTGTATTTTAACGTCTGGATCTGTAACTGTAATGTGTTATCAATATATATATATATATATATATATATATATATATATATATATATATATATATATATATATATATATTAATGCGTTCACATCTTTAGATAAATTTACTTCAATTAACATCAACAACAAGTATGATAAATCCACATTGATTAATATATATACCTTTCCTATTGGTTATTAAGAAAAATGAATGAGTAAGGTTCGAGCATTATGCAGCTGCCAATCTGACAGTGTGAAAATATAGAGCATGATCTATGTCGTCTGTTGCCAGGTCTGTAATTCGCGCCAGCACACGGTGTTTTGTCACATTCGATTCAGTGCGTTTCATTTTCGACTGGTACCATACTCGCCTTCCCAGACCCAGACCCGACGTGTTTTGGGCCTAAAGTGGCTCTTTAACGCGAAATGCGGTGCAGTGTGAGCCTACCTTTAGAATAGCCTTTGGAGGCGATTTAACAGCAAACAATGACTGTGCATCAAAACTTTATGATACTAAACTGACCGCACATCAAGCTCAGGTCTATTGATATATACATCATGTATATGTATCTGCACGAGGACGTTTAATGTTTTTTCTCGAATGTGTAAATTTATACATTTTCTTGTTTAGAATATCAATGTTTGTATCTGTTTTTCATTTTCCTAATATTTGTAGTACCTCAAACTTCATTTTATTTCGTAGTACAGAATTTCTTTTCGTGCGTAGCCTTTATTGAGAGGTAAAAAAAAATCCTGTTTCATTTACTATAAACATAAGGCTTAAGGTGACGAAAAACCCCCACACAACCCCCCCCCCCCCCCAAAAAAAAAAAAAAAAAAAAAAACCCCACACACACCAAAAACAAACAAACAAAAAAACATCGAAAATAAAGACACTGATGTTCTAAACAGAAAATGTATTTAATATGTGATTTTATTCATTAGAAAGGCTCTGTTAGTCGTAAACATGATGCAATGGCAGCACACCGAGGACTCCATTTTTCACACATTGCTTATTTTGCAAAGCTTTTCATACACATGCGCACATGGAGACTCAGCTACAACATGGGGGTGAGGGTCATAGTAATGGTAGTTCGAGTCTGTAAATGTAAATTTTACATCAGGGCCCGTGCTTATAAAACTTTAACGTAAAGCTATTTGAATGACGTTGCCATGACGTTAAAGTCTGGACTTTATTAAAGTCTAGCAGAGCTGTCAACTCGTCGCATAGCCGTACAGGTTTAAATTTTTGTAGGGAGGCAGGCAATCTAATTAAAATTAGCTCCACTGGCAGGCTGCTTTTTGCCCGCATTGAGCGAAAATGCCCGAATATATCCCTTTACCAGTTTCTCTGACTGGAAAGTTAACTGGAGGTTGGGTGTTGTTGTTTGTTTGTTTGTTTGTTGTTGTTTTTTGTTTTTTTGTTGTTGTTTTTTTGGGGGGAGGGGGTGTTTTGTTGGGGTTTTTTTGTTTTTTCCTTTTCTTTGCTTCCAACATGTAGTTTATAGAAGTTACATTGGTGACAATGTGATTCATGAGACAATCACCACTTCTATCGTAATTTCATGTTTGCAACTTAATTATAAAATAGCTTTGAAAAGTAGTGTAATCTGTTAGGACCAATATCGGTACAAAACGTCAGTACCACTACAACAACAACACACAAAAAAGTCACGGTAATGACATTTAAATTGTAAGTATTTAAATAACTACATTCTTGTTAAAAACAGTAACATCATTGGGTATGGGTTTAATTCTGTATAATCTTTTGGCTGCAGGGTGTAGCTCGGTCGATAGCTAAAGCACTTGCTTGAAGTGCTTGTGTTGTAGGATCAAGCCTCCTCGATCGGCCTATTCTGGCGTCCCAACTAGCCTGCACCATCAACAAGATACATGACTGATAAGTCGCAGACCCTAGTTTTAACCCATGAAGGAAGGAAGGAAGAAAGAAAGGAAGGAATGAACTGTTTTATTTAACGACGCACTCAACACATTTTATTTAAGGTTATATGGCATGAAACCCGTAAAAAATTAACACTAAGTCTGGTTAATCTACACACCAGTAACACATCTGAATAAAGGTACAGCAACACTAGAGTAAAACAAGACTGTGTGATGTTGAAACGGAGAAAAACACCCTTAAAATAGAATAAAGCTTGTCTCCATAACCTTTACTTCTTAGGGGTACGTGCGGGGTTTTTTTAAATATGAAATTATTTAGTTCGTGGTATTTGAAACATTAGGATAACCAGAATCACGCTTTAACTCTCATATTCATTGGCGGATCTAAGGGGCCCCCAGGTTCTCGCCCCCCCCCCCCTCCCCCTAAATTTAGCTCCTTTTTTTCATTTTTGACTTTGGAGAATTCGAGTAATCCCTCCGGGAATGTTTGTGTTTGTGTCCTTTGGCCACATGTTATTGGCGGACCCTCCAAATGGATTTTCTGGATCCGTCACTGATATTTTTTCTGTAACTATCGCCTGCCTGGGATGTGTTAGATTTTGCCCGAATTTGAGGTTTTGCTCCAACACGGGGGGGGGGGGGGGGGGGGGGGGGGGGGGGTAGATTATCAAACGATACTGTTATTGAAAACAAGTAAAAAATAGTTTCCATGTAGCCCGAGTACTCTACCGTCCGAGACCTCTTTGACGCAATGCTGTCTCTTCTTCTTAACTTGCAAACTTGTTTTCAATAATAGTATCGTTTGAATACCTTCCATAAAATGATAAAGATTGATATTGGGTAATAAATAGAATACCTAACTCGCTACTCGGCAATACCGTTTAGTTTGTATTCGCCAATGGCTCGGGAAGGACAACATCAATTCAATGTGCAGTGGAGGTCAACTGAAAAGTGTGTTGTGTGTGTGGGGGGGGGGGGGGGGGGGTGTCACCAGAGGTCATTAAAGATGAAGGGGGTACAAATTTGAAGAAAAAAGTATTTTGTTTTATTTTCTTCATAAATATTATCTTCACAGTCATTACTTTTATGTGGGATTACTTATAAACACAAACAATACACTGAATTAGCCAAACTGTTGCATTAACATTTGGATGTGTATAATATTCAATACAAAACCTCAACTTTGACGTCACTTTTCTCAGTTCGACTGATTTTTCGAGAAAAAAAAAGTGGTTTCAAATAGAATGTCGTTTTACGAGACAGAGAGAGAGAGAGAGAGAGAGAGAGAGAGAGAGAGAGAGAGAGAGAGAGAGAGAGAGAGAGAGAGAGAGACAGACAGACAGACAGACAGACAGACAGAGAGAGCCAAAGCAACCACCATGGTTATTCCATGTATGCTAATGTGCTGTATTATATTCCAGTGGAGGTCAGCTTTGAAAAGTGTGGATGGGTCACCAGAGGTCATTGAAGGTCAAGGGGTACAGATTCCAAGAAAACTTTAAATTTTAATTTTCTTTATAACTATTATTTTCATAATACCACCTTTTATGTGGGATTACTTATAAACACAAATAACACAGTGAATTATCCAAACTATTGTTTTAAATTTTCGATTTGCATAGTATTCAATACAAAATCTCAACTTTAAAGTAAAGTTTGTTTTATTTAACGACGCCACTAGAGCACATTGATTTTTTATCTTATCATCGGCTATTGGACGTCAAACATATGGTCATTCTGACACTGTTTTTCAGAGGAAAACCGCTGTCGCCACATGGGCTACTCTTTTACGACAGGCAGCAAGGGATCTTTTATTTGCACTTCCCACAGGCAGGATAGCACAAACCATGGCCTTTGTTGAACCAGTTATGGATCACTGGTCGGTGCAAGTGGTTTACACTTACCCATTGAGCCTTGCGGAGCACTCACTCAGGGTTTGGAGTCGGTATCTGGATTAAAAATCCCATGCCTCGACTGGGATCCGAACCCAGTACCTACCAGCCTGTAGACAGATGGCCTAACCACGACGCCACCGAGGCCGGTCTCTCAACTTTAATGTCACTTTTCTCAATTTTACTGATTTTTCGATTTAAAAAAGTGGTTTCAAATAGGATATCGTTCTACTAAAGAGAGAGAGAGTCAAAGCTATCACCATGATTAATGCATATATGATGGTGTGCTGCATCATATTCCTGTCGCTACTTACCAACTGAATGGTTTAGACAGGTCTTCGGATTGGTTCTTTCGAGGCAGGCGACTGCCCCGGTAATAGCCGGGAGGTCCAACTTGATCGCTTAAAGGAAATAAAAGTCATAATAAGGTTTCTGCAGAAGGACCATTACCGAGGATGCAAGACACACTAATTGTCAGCTCACGTCGGTCGATTGAGAGTGCCGATCTCTTCTTCGAATTCTTTCTGCAGGATGCCTGATTCATCGTACGACATCAGAAGGAGTTTTTTGCCGCTGGTTCCCGTTATAGTGATGGCTGTGCTAACCATGATATAGTCATCTGCATATACGACTGTGGCTAGCGGATAGCCTAACGAACTACCGGTCACGAACCACCACCGTTTCGAAAAAAGGAGTGGGTGCATTGGGTCCAGAGCCATACCACAATGTTTTCCTCCAAACTGTTTGGGCTGGACCCCTACCAGGCTTACAGTGTCCGGTCGTCTGTGTCAACATTATGTTCCACCAAGAAAAATGAAAACCACAACACTAAGTGGTGGATCACTCGGCTCTGGAGTCAATGATGAGCAAATCCAGTTGTGTGAATTAATGTAAATGTTAGGACACCTTGAGCATTGATACAGTGAACACACATTACATCCTTGGGTCACTACCGGGGACACATCTGCCTGAGAGTCGGTTGAACAGTAAGTTAGGACTGAGAGATCGCCGACACAAGACGTAACCTTCAACTATGGTTAAATAATTTCGTGAGCAGACGAGTGCCATGAGTTAAAGTTGAAAATAACTTCATATTCAAAGTAATAAAACAAATATGCCGGCGATCTTTAAAATGATATATATTTTAACATTTTCGAAGTTAGTATATATTTAATACTGTTTAATACTGAAGTCAAATGTATTTACATGCATATATCCTTTCAAAGATCAAGACCAAAGTGTTTAACGTGCACATTCAGAGCAAGCTGTTGTAGCGCACGCCTGTCATGGGCACATGTGTCGTCCTCAGCCGGCTCCTCCGTCCAGGACAGGAAATGGTTGGGGAGTGGGGAGGAAGGACCGCATGCACTTGCAGGTGCAAGGGAGCACCAGCAGTGCGGCAGTACTGGTGCTATGTAATTTAGAATATCCCGTAGGATTGAGCCAAATGGAAATGGGTGCGAGTTTTTGTTAAGGAAATTATCGGCCTCGGTGGCGTCGTGGTAGGCCATCGGCTGGTAGGTACTGGGTTCGGATTTCAGTCGAGGCATGGGATTTTTAATCCAGATACCGACTCCAAACCCTGAGTGAGTGCTCCGCAAGGCTCAGTGGGTAGGTGTAAACCACTTGCACCGACCAGTGATCCATAACTGGTTCAACAAAGGCCATGGTTTGTGATTCTGCCTGTGGGAAGCGCAAATAAAAGATCCCTTGCTGCTAATCGGAAGAGTAGCCCATGTAGTGGCGACAGCGGGTTTCCTCTCAAAATCTGTGGTCCTTAACCATATGTCTGACGCCATATAACTGCAAATAAAATGTGTTGAGTGCGTCGTTAAATAAAACATTTCTTTCTTTGTTAAGGAAATTGTGCGCAATTTTGAACGGTCAGTCTACAGAAAAAGGTGCAGACACATGTTTAATATGTTAAACTATATCTGTGTATCAAATGGTGTGCTATTTTAATTTAACAAACACAAAATTTCTCACCACTTAAATACAAATAAAGAAGATAAACTTTGAGCCAGAACTAACTTAAAATCTCTCAAAATGCGTGTAAGATTCTCCACAATGTTGTAAACTTGTTTTTGTTTTTACTTAAATGTAATAAATTTGCATATCTGGTACACTAGTATGATAGGATCGAAACATCTGCCAAACTGAGAAAATTGATGTTAAAGTTGAGCTCTTGTTTTTAATACTATGCACAATCGAAATTTTAAAGCAATAGTTTGGCTATTCCAGTGTGCTGTATGCGTTTAAAGTAATCCCATTTAAAAAGTATGACTGTTGAGATATATTTGTGAAGAAAATTAAAATGTAGGCTACTGGGTTTTTTTCAAAATTGTACCCTTGACCTTTAATTACCTCTGGTGACCCAACACACTTTTCAAAGCTAACCTCCATTGGAATATGATGCAGCATATCATCATATATGGAATAACCACGGCGATTGCTTTGATTCTCTCTCTGGTAGAACAAAATCCTATTTTAAACCACCTTTTTGGATTAATAAAAATCAGTTAAACTGAGAAATTTGACATTAAAGGTAATATTTTATGTTGAATACTATGCAAATAAAATTTTAAAACAATAGTTTTGCTAATTCAGTGTGTCATTTGTGTTTATAAGTAATCCAATATAAAAGGTATGACTGTGAAGAAAATATTTATGAAGAAAATGAAAATGTACTTTTTGCTTCAAATTTAATGTGTACCCCTTGACCTTCAATGACCTCTGGTGATCTCCACACACTTTTCAAAGCTAACCTCCACTGAATAATCATGGTGGTTGCTTTCACTCTCTCTGGTAGAACGATATTCTATTTGAAACCCCCTTTGTTAATTGAAAAATCAATGAACTGAGAAAATTGACGTTAAAGTTAAGATTTTGTATTGAATACTATGCAAATCACAATTTCAAAGCAATAGTTTGGCTAATTCATTGTGGTATTTGTGTTTAAAAGTAATCCCATATAAAAGGTAGGACTATGAAGATAATATTTATGAATAAAATGAAAATTTAATTTTTGCTTCAAATTTGTACCCCCTTAACCTTTAATGACCTCTGGTGACCCCCCCCCCCCCCCCCCCACACACACACACACTGGGATATGATGCAGCATATAATTCTACATGGAATAACCATGGTGGTCGCTTTGATTCTCTCGGGTGGAACGAAATCATTTTGTAAGCCACGTTTTATACGCCTGTCTTTGATGGGTCGTCCCCTGCGTGTGCTGTAACCTCACCGTGGTGCAGGGGTATAACATTCTCTTTGAGAATGGCCAATACAGCACAAAATTTAAGTTTTGAGTAAAATTCAGTATCCGTAAAATTCTGTGATATTTGTGTTTTTGCACAGTTATTTAAACTGTTTTTGTTTAAGTCTTGAATTTTTATATTGATGTTGATCATCACTTTATTTATTTGCATTACCATAGTTTGACACCCAATAACCGATGTATTTTTCGTGCTGGGGGTGTCGTTAAACATTCATTCATTCATTCATTCATTGATGGGTCGTATTATGGTATGGCTATGTCCGTCCGTCTGTCCGTCCGTCCGTCCGTCCGTCTGTTAACATTTTCTTGTCCGGACCATATCTTGCATACAGTTGCATATAGGACCATCAAACCTCGCATGTAGGAACAACTTGGGATGGCGCTGTGTCGCGCGTACTATTATTAGGTCACTGTGACCTACTTTTCACGCTCTACTGCACATAACAGTAAATCCTTGTCCGGCTAATTTCTTGGTGGTTCTATATTGTTAACATTACATACATAAACGTTTTCTCTGCCGATATAAATGTGTAACCAGAGTACCCATGCTAAACAAAATTTCCCCTTCTAATAAAGAACAATAACTTCATTAATCAGACAGTAGGCCTATGCACCTTCTTCAATGGATACAGTATCATCAGTAGTTGGTCCAAAACAAACTGTTCATCCATTCAATTGCAAAAATTTCACATAATTATAATTGAATCATACCCATAACATATTCATTAATATTTTTGGTTTTCCATCAAAGTCCTGACGGGCGTATCGTGTACCTCACCGGTACTCTTTTTAGATTCTGTCTCTAGACTAACTACACCCATGTCGTAAGCTTGCGTGTAATATATTTTCTCTTCGTTTTGCACACCAAAAGTATGACTGAATCTACCGTTGATGTTACTGCTTTTTAAAAATAATAATATACTTTAATCAGAGTTTACAAATTACTGGATTTAAATTATTCCAAAGATCAATTGTTAAATAAATGAACATTTTAATAAACTTCATAACATGTAAGGGACTCTTTGTTCTCCACTTTCTGGAATACAATTAATCAAGTCATTGGCAGCCATTCTTTTTTAACATATTTACATAGTGCATAATTTTTTCATAGTGCATACATCTTTCATTTAGAGTAGTCAGACATGTTTCAATATTTCAATTCAATTCATTTATTTCCGTACATATATGCATTATACAGACATGAATAATAATAATATCAACATCAAGAAAAGAAAAAACAATACATGTTATAATGGTTACAATATCCTAGCACAATTATAATTTATATACTAGTAACAATATTTAACAAGTGACAATGTCATTAGGTAGGAGGTCTAGCAACTGAAAGTAGAAGACGTCTTTGTTCAAACATCTCATAGCAATACTTCCCTAGGATTGGAGCAATATGTGCTGGGCAGAGAAGTAGAACGTATAGTTTCTCAGTGTTTGTTAATGGAATAAATGTTGGGTTTAGTTTGTGTAGTTTAAAAAAAATATATAGTATGTTTTATAGAGTATGTTTCTGCGTTTTGTAAGGCTTTGACATTTGATTAAAAAGTGTAATTCATCTTCATTCTATAACGAATTACGTGACTCAAATTTGGGCATGCCAGTGGATATTATAGCTGCTTCGTAAGATCACACAGACTTCCTTTAAACGTGCTATGTGTTATAAATCAAGTATTTTCATGTATTTATTTATGCTACTCTAAGATTCTTAACAAAAAAGGCGAGAACTGAAGACAGAAAAAGTAACATCCGGGCCTTTATGAATAACTTCCGGGAGGTTAAAACACGTGTTTGGAAACGTGAAAGAAACCCAAAACAAACATGAAAATTAAAAGGTAATCCTGTCAATAATATGAATGTATTATATTAAAGTTTAATTTAAATACAGTAGCTTTATTTTTTGTGTATGATAACAAGTAATTGTTCAGAATTTCCTAAGCCTACTGTTCCAAGTCCTGAAGTGGAAAATTATATTCCGCATTAATTTAAAAGTTAAACACCCCACTCGGCAACACTAGGCTTCGGGGGCACATATGCACAGGCCTGAATTTAAAACAATGACACCACTATAAACTTTAGGTTACAGTATCTGAGTATGTTGAGTCATAGTCATTTCGGACCTTTCATTATATTTTACAAAATTACTAAGATCATATTACAATACCATTGAATCACTGTCCATTGTAACCATATTGAATGGTCATTTTGTACCAATAGCCTGAGTACTTAGACGGTAAGAGCTAAATGAAAATTTGGACAGTTATCACGCTCTCTAACTGTCGAAGACAAATGTATATCAATATTGCGCAATCTCTGCCTATCAAATGGTGATCAAAGATTCCATCTCTAATACAACAACGATCCAGTTACTACTCATTTCGTACCATAGTTTATGGTCATTTCATACCGTTGACATGTAAACATACCTTGTAAAGTGAGCAAAGGTTTAAATTAATAAGAGAAGTAAATTAATGATGAAATGTGTTTCAGTGGCCATTAACCCTATTGAATTCACTTTTCTCTGAACATATGTATATTGCCACATGAAGGTGATAGTTTATTTTTAAGACAAACTGTTAAGTAACACTGATGATCAATTCATATGATACGAGACCCCCCCCCCCCCCCCCCCCCCCGATATCTTATATAGGCCTATGTCCTTAGCGCACTGTCGACGGATTCTCTGCCTATGCCTGCCTTATTGCTGTTGGATAAACAATTGTTATAATCAACAGTTATGTATCAGTATCGATGTAGAATATCACCGAGGTCTAGTCAATGATTAAGTAAAAAAAGTTTGGGTTTTTCGTTTTTTAAAAGAGAGTGGGGGTTTTCCTTGCGTGTCTGGTGAACTTCTGGCATTTTTGGTTACAAATTTGTCCATGATGATGATTTTTTTCCTATCTTGAAAATAGACTGGCTCATGTGTCAGCAATAGCAAGGTAGTACGACAGATGCAATTGACCAATCAGAGGCCACATTTTAAAATCGGACCAAATAACTGATACACTTGCAAATATGTGAAGGATGATGGCAAGATCATGTCAACGTTTGGGTTTCATTAATAAAAAAAAAAATTCACTTGACCACGGACAAGCAATGTGAAAAAAAGTACAAGTCGGGCATACTAATTCCACACTCCTGCTTAAAGGGACACACCCTAGTTACAGCTATTTGTTAACCATTACGGCATTGTTTTTCGCTATTAAACCCCATTTTTTTACAAATAAAATTGCACTTCACTTACATTTTATTATTTAGAATACACATTTCCATTCACCTGAAGTGCTTTTTGGTAATCCTGATGTTTGTAAAACCAAGAAATTAATTTTTTGCATTTTTTCACAAGACGTTCTGTCGAGAGAAAAACGTTAAGCAAGCGAGGTCCAATCTATTTTTAGAGGGGATATTTCCATTTCAATGTCACAGACATTGGTATATCACGTGACCGTTATCATTTTGGTTCGGTTTGTTTTCTCATGCACGGTTCGCGCAATCAACATCCGATTTGTTGTTCATTTGTGAGATTTTTCTTCACAGTTTGTGAACATTTTCAGTAACAATAAAGTTCAGACAAGTAAGTGTCTCAATACAAAACATTACAAACCCTTAAAACCAATAATTTTGCTAAGTCTTACGATATCTGGAGAGAGGATACAACCAGGACAGAACAGTTGGAACATGTCCAGGAGAGGTGAAATGAACGCACCCCAAGTCTGTGAAATTTGTCGTGACGTAGGCATTGTTATGCTTCGAGCGACATCTACTGGTGACATCAGAATACTAACTTTCAAAATTATTTCAAGCAATTGGGACATGGGGATTCCCATGGTATTTATCGATATAAAACCTGCTTTTTCACTCCATTTGATAAAAACGTGATCTAAGTGCGTTACAGGTTTGTAGATTAACCAAATTATAATTTATTTTCGCTGGATGGAACTAGGTTGTGCGGCTTAAAGGTTACAAATATTCAGTATGGTTTTTTTCAAAATTATCTATCATTCAACTAAGCTGTACAATAAATGATTGAGGTATGAAATGACCAAGGTACAGAATGACCAAATAACTATGGTACAAAATGACATGGGGACGAAATGGTAAACTGGGTACGAATTGACTGGATACCCAACGATCCTGTGTTTCACATTAAATACCTTTACATCAATCATTTTTGAGCTCCCGGATAAAAAGTTTTTGGACATATTAATCACTAATATACACACTAAAGAAAGAAACAGGCATCAAAATAAGTCGAATGGTCGTTCAGGTTACCAGGAGGTTACCACATGTAAGAAAAGTCGAGAACGGTGTTTCGTTCTTGACAAAAATTTCAATGAACAGTAGTTTCGTTTCCAAATGTAAATTGGGCGATGTATTCCGGACTTCCGTGTTTCCGATACAATTTCAGAACATCCGCGTTTTAGCAGCGTCAACTAGATGTGTGCCGAGTAGTTTGCAAGAACATTTAATTTAAATGTAGAAGTACCAGAAAACAGCCTATGTAGTTGTGGTAACCTATATGTTACCAGGCTATATTTTGTGGTAACCTGTAAATGGGTTACCAGACACAATGCTTGTTTCGATGCCTGAAGAAACCCATTAGCAAATACATATTTAACCAGTACATTATTGAAAGGGGGTGCTGTCAGGTTTCTTCCTGCTGTACATATAAAAATAATAGTTTTTTTTTTAATCCTTTGAAGTATGGCTAGCTCTGGGTATGCAAAACATTGCGGAAAATTATCTTAAAAAAACCCCTGGTTATTTTCCTACCAAATACCAATTAGCACTTTTGCCAAATAAAACTAAGATTCGCCATTTGTTCCTAAAAAAACGCGAATTTGGTTAGCGGTAGAGATAGCTCTGATTTGACGCCTCCATTAATCATACACCGGCATCTCAACCAATCGTTCAGGTTACCAGGAGTTTACCACATGTAAGAAAAGTTGAGAACAGTGTTTCGTTCTTAACAAAAATTTCAACGAACTGTAGTTTCGTTTCCGAACGTAAACCAGGCAATGCATTCCGGACTTCAGAATTTCATTTTCTCATAAGGAATTGCACTGATGTTCGCTCGCACTTGTGCAAATGCAAGTAATTATAATCATTCCGAGTTTAAGCAGCGTCCACTGGATGAATTTACTTCCGCCTTTCGTTTTCTCATACAAAATTGCACCGATGTCCATGCGCACTTGTGCAGTTGCAAAGCAATTTTGGCAATCCGCGTTTTCATTTACTTACGGATTTCGTTTTTCGTACCGATGTTCGCGCACACCGATACAATTTCAGAATGTCCGCGTTAAAAGTAGTAGTAACAGGAATTAAATTTTAACATATATATATATATATATATATATATATATATATAAACCACACATATATATATATATATATATATATATAAACCTATTGGTTACCAGGCTATGTTTTGTGGTAACCTGTAAATGCTTATTTTGATGCCTGCATACATTAATGATAAAGAGTAATTAATTTTGTCAAATGGTGAACTAAACAAAAGAAAAAATCTGCAAGCAAATTGCTTCAGGTGGGATACGAACCCAGTACCTACCAGCCTGAAGTCCAATGGCATAACCACGACACCACCGAGGCCGGTTGATAAAAAAATATACAATTGTAACTGTGGCAAAATTTATATTATCCTTTCATCAGTTCTTCTACTGGGTTTTATTGTTTTTTTAACATTATATCAAAGGAGGCAAGCCGTGTCATGTCTATGCCATTCGCTGTGTATTATCTGAATTTTCAAGTCTGTTATCTACTCGGCCACACACTGCTAAAAAGTATTAGAAGAGTGGCAATTTTTTTTTTTGTGTGCAATACAAATTGTAATGTATTTTCTTTGAAACTTGATGTGACTGCACCATATCAGATGTAGTCAGCATAACTGATAAGCAGGTTACGGTATTTTCGGGCCTATTACACACCACTCCCTTTGTTTTTAGGAAAGGTTTTGAACTACATATATACATAAACTGCACCTTTAAATAAGCCGTGGTTAAAAGAAAGCCACAAACTTAAATGATAACTAGATAGGTCACATGACATAATCACGACTTGACTCGTGTTTTAGACTAGATTTTCAATAAATATACTCTTTATAGCATTTGTTTTATTACAGTAAATATAAATAACTATTAGTTTTGCAATAGCTATACAAAACGTGTAATAGAAGTGACTAGAATTTGGTAAATTATGTCGGATATGTTTCAGATAGTTTATAACTCAAATTTTTAATTCTCAGATTTTTATGTAAGTACAAAGATGGTAAAATTAGACTCGGATAAGTTATTTGTGCTGGTAAAATCTCCTTACTTTATTGAAGTCCAAATTTCAAAAGTTTTTTAAGCACAAGACCTCGACTTTAAATGACAATTGCTTATGTCGAATCTACTAAAACATCACATTTTATCTGTCACTTTCTCATCGGAAATGTGGTTTTTTAGGCACATTTAATGAAGTCTTATTTCATGGGATGCCACATTTTTGGGTTTCCAAACACCTTGTTGATAAAGTGTTTCACTGTTTCAGATCGATCGGGACAGAGAAGGGCGATGGACCTGTTGTCAAGAAACTGAAGAAGAAAGATTCATCCTCTGATTCGAGGTAAGTCGATAGTTTACCAGTAGCCCTGAATACAGCAGTGGACTGGGATGTAGGTTAGTAGTGGCAGGGGTTTCCCCAGGGCCGTAAGGCGTAGCGGGCCAACACGCCTTGAACTGTAAAATACGCGCTTTGATGGCGTGTAACCGCCTTAAATCAATTGCCGCTACGCCTTGATTTCCTGTTGCAATCAAAACTTTTGTAACAGTCAAGCACACCTAATCACCATCATCAGTAACACACTTCCTCTATACCTAATAATGAACTAATCTTCAGCTCACATTCTGGTGTTAATTGGTGTGTGGTCATTTTACCAGATATCTACTAGGATCGCTAATCCACCAGGAAGGTGCTAAAGCATAACGGAATTCCCATGCTGAGCAATCGAGCTTCACACCGATCAAAGAAGATGCCAACCGACAGAATCAACTGTACCATTTAACTGAATAAACAATAGGTGAAGCATGTTTTTAAACTACAGTTGAGTTATCAATCAACCGTTTCTATCCTGAAACTAAATAAGGGGTAGGCCTATCCATAGTCAACTAACACACAATGATATACGGTAACCACGCTTTCAAATGTTTTTAGTGGATTATTTTCTTCTGATTTATTTGGAAGGACGAGGGGATCGGAGTCGCTCGGCCTCCCAACGAGAACATTGCTCGGTCTAAACAGAATGCTGACATAATAAACATAAAATAATAATAATAAAATCATATAAATTTAAGAAAAATAATTAAAGATATATAAAATAAATAATATAATATAATAATTTTAATTTAAAAATAAAATTAAAAGATGATTTCCTGGATTGAAGACAAACACTTAATTGTTTTCAACCCACTACCCCACTTATTTTGGCTTGGTTTGTGTTAATTAAACTGATGCTAAAATGTAAGCGCCTTAAAACAAATTCTGGGGAAAGGCCTGAATGGGACTGCTTATCTGTGGGGCGCGTACCCTCACCATTTGAAAATAATGGTGTGTCGATAATTAAAATTTATATTGCTCTCCTGACAATAATAGTTATCAACCTCTGCAGATAAAAAAAATGCCAATGGCAAAAAAACATACTGTCAAATAAAATTAAATATGTGGAGAATTAAAAAATCCACAGCAATCTTCACAGCATTACCGATTGCCATGGGCAATTGCAGGGGTTGGTAATTGGCTATCGGAATAAGTATATAGTCTGGGAACCATAAATTACCATTCCTGGTAACTAATAAGTTACAACACATTTATGAAGTTTATAGTCCTTATTATTTATTCATAAAGACCGGCCTAGGTGGCGTCGTGGTAGGCCATCGGTCTACAGGCTGGTAGGTACTGGGTTTGGATCCAAGTCGAGGCATGGGATTTTTAATCCAGATACCGACTCCAAACCCTGAGTGAGAGCTCCGCAAGGCTCATTGGGTAGGTGTAAACTACTTGCACCGACCAGTGATCCATAACTGGTTCAACAAAGGCTATGGTTTGTGCTATCCTGCCTGTGGGAAGTGCAAATAAAAGATCCCTTGCTGCTAATCGGAAGAGTAGCCCATGTAGTGGCGACAGCAGGTTTCCTCTCAAAATCTGTGTGGTCCTTAACCATATGTCTGACGCCATATAACCGTAAATAAAATGTGTTGAATGCGTCGTTAAATAAAACATTTCTTTCTTTTTTTATTCATTCATAAACTCATTGATATATTTTTATAATTCATAATAGTTTTATTTGTACTTGTGTGTGTAATTTAAATTTAGGTGATCTATGTTAATTTAAAAAACCTGGAGAACAAAGTACCCTTCTTGACTTTCTTTACATGTGGTAACATCCTGTTAACCTGAACGATTGTTCTCAACTTATTCATATATAACTGTAATAAGTTTCATGTAAGGAAGGAAATGTTTTATTTAACACATTTTATTTATGGTTATATGGCGTCGGTCATATAAGGAGAGTCAGTGGGCCCATTGGGCTATTTCTCGCTCCAGTTGGTGTACCATGACTGGTACATCAAAGGCCGTGGTATGTGCTATCCTGTCTATGGGATAGTGCATATAAAAGATCCCTTGCTGCTAATCAAAAAGAGTAGCCTATGAAGTGACGACAGCGGGTTTCCTCCTTCAATATCTGTGTGGTCCTTAACAATATGTCCAACGCCATATAACCGTAAATAAAATGTGTTGAGTGCATCGTTAAATAAACCATTTCCTTCATGTAAGGAGAGCAGACGTCTAATTCACTGAACTCTAGTAACTTTGTGATCTCACAGTACAGTGTAAAAAAACGTTTCAGGGATATGCAGTGAGGATTAGTAAAAGAGCTCTGTCAACTAGTACCAGGAGCCTATTTCACTAAACATAGTAAATGTTTAGGCTCCAGCCTCCGTATTCATAAGTCAATGTATGATACCTAAATACATACTTAAAGTACATAGATAAGTATCATACATTGATTTAAGTAAGTTTATGAATATGGAGCCAGGGGCCTAACTCACTATACTCTCGCAACTTTGCGATCTCGCAGTGCAATGCTAAAAAGACTTGCAAAGAGGATGCTTTGTTTGCTAGCAGAGCCTAAGAGACCTTTGTGAATTAGGCGTCAGTTCTCTAAATCTAAAAAATAGATTTCCATCAAAGCATAACACTTGCCACTTCATGAGGCAAGTGTGAATAACCGCTTGCCTATCATGAAGAGTCCCGTTTCATTCTAAAGATAAATCTTCTGTCACTGGCCAGAACCATTGTTTCTTTGCATCCTTCCAGACTCTGAAAATTAAACATTTGTGTAACCCATTGATGGGTTAAGGCGAGACGTAGACCAGTGGTAAAGCGTTCGCTTGATGCGCGGTCGGTCTGAGATTGATCCCCGTCAGTGGATCCATTGGGCTATTTATCATTCCAGCCAGTGCTCCACAACTGGTGTAACAAAGGCTGTGGTATGTACTATCTTGTCTGTGGGATGGTGCATATAAAAGATCCCTTGCTGCTAATCGAAAAGAGTAGCAACAGCGGGTTTCCTCTCTCAATATCTGTGTGGTCCTTAACCATATGTCTGACATTATATAACTGTAAATAAAGTGTGTTGAGTGCATCGTTATGCAAAGATAAATTCAGGTAACCCATTTCAGGGCTAACTCTGGGTGAGCAGAACATTTCGGCAAATTACCTACTAAACTTAAAAAAAAAAAAAAATCAGTTATTACATGAAATTATTTTGCCGAATTTAAATAAAATTCTCAATTGGAGAATTTAGTGAGTGGCAGAACTGGCCCTGCATTTCCTTTGTATAACCCATCATGACCAGGTAAATGATTAAATGATATCTTAAATTTACAGTGCGAATGAAAAATAGTTTACACAAAATGTCTGGTGTAAATAACAAGGTGTAGAGTGTGTCATAAAATAAATCATATCTATCTATAATTCATTTATTTATTCATTCTTTCTTTCTGTCAGAATAATTTTGCAAAATTGCTATCATTATTAACATTTACGAGTCCAGCTTTAAAAAAAGTCTTAATTTATTTCTCACATTAAATTGATTTCTGAATAGCAATGTGTGAACTACCAGTATGACCAGTTCTTTAAAAGAAAACTTAATGTATTGATAAACCTTTCATGGGTGTGTGAAGTATTGTAAAATACTTTATTTTTGCGGGATCAAATTTTCACAATTTATTGAAAATGATTCAGTTCGCAAGCATTTATTTTTGCAAATCCGCCATGCCTTCCCCCCCCCCCCCCCCAATAAAAAAACAAAAACAAACTGAAGTGAATAATTTTTACATTTATTATTTACAAAATGACACTTTTTCGTAATCTTCAAATGTGTTATAAAAAATAAAGCCCAAAACGAAATGTGAAGGCGCAATGCTAGCTCAAGTTTGTTTTAAACAATATTTGTTACTGTCAAAATACTCGTTCACTATGGTTTGTGACTGACCAACAGGCAACATCTTTAATATAAAAGCCTAATATGAACTATGAGTATAGTATCGCTGGAGAAGCCTACCCCGGATTATTTTCACTTCCACATTTTAACACACTGTGATGTTTACTTCTGTTTTTTTAAACACATGTGTTGCTTTCATCGCCATCACTTATGAAAGAAAACCATACGAAACTTAGTATTGTTTATTGTCTTATAATAAATATTTTGGTACTTATATATTGTTTTTGGGTTTGTCTTTTTTTTTGCATTGTTGCTACTAGTCCCGCGAAGCAGAAACTAACAAGATCTCGGCCTGACTAGGTCTGATTGGACGAGACGTATTTATTTTTTTAAATATAAATATAAAATTTTCGTCAGCCTTCAATTTCGTTTGAAATTTATTTTCACAAATTATATTTGAACGCTAAAAACTCGAAAATAAATTCCACGTGAAAATAAAGTATTTTACAGTAATTGCTTTTTGCAGTAAATAAATCCAAGACCTATAAGCAACTTAAAATCTGCATATGAATGTATCGGAATTCTTATTTTCAGTGACTCTGATGAAGAAATGACATCACCTGTCAAGGTAAAGAAGTCCCCTGTCAAGGTGAAGAAGTCCCCTGTCCAGGTGAAGAAGCAAGCTGCTAAGCAAGTAAATGGACACCAGTCTAGTGGGACCTCGGATTCAGATTCAGATTCAGATTCAGAATCCGAATGTGAAAACAAATCTTCAAAGAAAGGTAAAATTCCAAAACAGCTGTCCAGTAACGAGTTGAACTTAAAATTTTGGGGGACGCGGCAAGTGTTGCCTTGTTATTTAATAACAAGTATTAGGGCGCTAAGGCAAGCTGGAGGAGCACCAAGCCAAACTTTTTCTTCAAAAGAGCAGGGGCACAAAAGCCAACGTACTTTTTTCACAGGATTTGTTTTTTTATCCTGGTACCTTGGACTCTAGCCTATGCAGTTTGTTAGATATGGATGCCTTTTATCATGTTACCAATGATAATTTTAATATTTCTTAAAATATAATATGGAATGTATTACAAGGGCATGGTGGCAAACCCGGTAGGACACCACAGCCTTTTTTTGTTTCATTTTGACAATGTCTCATATTCGAGGCATAATATCAAATAGGGAGGGCAACCACTGTAATTGCCGTCATTGCCATGGTAACATTTGAACCCTATAATAAGTTTGAACATTTAATATTCCCAGACCTCGAGGGGAATGAATAATTGCTCACCTAACTTAGATTATGGGGAGCTGTTTAAAATATTTGCCATATTGATACCATGTAAATTCACATGCTAAGGGAAGCTAAAAATTACTCTCCTAGAACTAGTTACAGAGGAGTGATGGGGAGTGAGTGATAGCTCCTCTCAAATGACAAGATCTGCTTTCCATTACACTCGTTCATGGTTTAGGAACAAATTGAATCATGGTTCAGAGCTTTAGATCTTACTACATGTAGTTTTAACACAACAGGGACTTTTGTCTTTCCTTAGTGCAGGAAGGTTGTTATAGTTCAGTACTGTCATTAACAGCTGCTGTAGAGTTGTTAATATTCAGAAATGCTTTTTAAGCTATTTTAATCTAATTAAACTTAAGTTTTCAATAGTTTTGAAATGAAATATTTTGAGGTCAGCGTGTTTGTAGTTAATTTGCGTGTGATTGAAGATGACTGGCATTTTATGTCCTTTACCACTTTAAGTTAAAGTAAAATCTGAAAAGCACACATACATTTTATGAGCTCCATGAACATGAATGTATAACAAGGTGGAATGTTTAATAGTAAAGAGGATCAATACAAACCAGGTCCCATGCTATACAATTAGCTCAAGTCTAATACCATCAGGGCATTGACATACAAACTGCATGCATTAAAGAGGGGCAGAACGTAGCTCAGTGGTACAGCGCTCGATTGATGTGCAGTCAGTCTGGGATCGATCCCCGTCGGTGGGCCCATTGGGCTATTTCACGTTCCAGCCACCACAACTGGTATAACAAAGGCCGTGGTATGTGCTATGCTGTCTGTGGGACGGTGCATATAATAGATCCCTTGCTGCTAATCGTAAACAGTAGCCCATGAAGTGGCAATAGCGGTTTTCCTCTCTCAATATATGTGTGGTCCTTAACCATATGTCCGACGCCATATAACAATAAATAAAATGTGTTGAATGTGTCGTTCAATAAAACATTTCCTTCTTTCGTTAAAGATTTAAGACTGATTTAAGTTTTATAAATTTTATGAGAAGTGAAGCGCTACTTATAACATTTTGTAATTAACAGGTTATAAAATGTGGTAGCCCGGAGGGGCAGAATGTAGTGCCGTGGCACAGTCAACTGAGGTTTGATAGGTTGTGGGATAATTCACGATTTTTCCAGACCCAACGAGACTGGTACATGTATTGTGGAGTGATCAATAATTGCACGTCTCACTTCTTTTTTTTCTCTAAAATTGCGACCAACCAATGGTGTCACATTTATCAACATGTGAAAAAAAAACCCCACCTCTTTCTAGTCCATTACAAGCTGGTCAAACTGGATTCAGACATGAGAGTGCATGGTTATGGTTATTTGTTACATTGCACACAGTATGCCAAAAACAGTGGGACGAATTTACAAATCCCATTCATGTCTTATAAGCTTGTTTATCATCCATTAAAGGCTTCTGTAGGAGATATCACTGGCATATAATTTGCGATATTTCCGGTGATATTCTCCTAGGAGATATCGCTTCTTTTGTTGCCAAATCGCTGCCAAATATAGTGACATTCAACCCACAATACTGACATTGTTTACAATTGTCGCAAATGAAAAGAATGATAATGGATGATAAAAAGAATATCCCCCCCCCCCATACCAATATGAAAGTTATTATGGTTCAGAGCTACGTTTTTATTATGAGCATTTTGTAAAACTCTTGTAAGTGTGTTTTCGTAGTTCCTGCAAATGACTTAAAAATTATTTGATTCAAATCAAATTCTTATTGCAGCTGTCAATAAAACTGCATTGGTGACAAAGAAAGATGATTCAAGTAGTTCAGATAGCTCCAGTGATTCAGAAGATGAGAAGATGGTAAAAAAAGCTACCAAAACTACTCCAACTATTGCCAAAACTCCACCAACCAATTCTGTACAAAAGAAGAAAAAAGATGATTCAAGTAGTTCAGATAGCTCCAGTGATTCAGAAGATGAGAAGATGGTAAAAAAAGCTACCAAAACTACTCCAACTATTGCCAAAACTCCACCAACCAATTCTGTACAAAAGAAGAAAAAAGATGATTCAAGTAGTTCAGATAGCTCCAGTGATTCAGAAGATGAGAAGATGGTAAAAAAAGCTACCAAAACTACTCCAACTATTGCCAAAACTCCACCACCCAATTCTGTACAAAAGAAGAAAAAAGATGATTCAAGTAGTTCTGATAGCTCCAGTGATTCAGAAGATGAGAAGATGGTAAAAAAAGCTACCAAAACTACTCCAACTATTGCCAAAACTCCACCACCCAATTCTGTACAAAAGAAGAAAAAAGATGATTCAAGTAGTTCTGATAGCTCCAGTGATTCAGAAGATGAAAAGATTGTGAAAAAAGCTACCAAAACTGCAACTCCTGCAAAAACACCACCAAGCAAGAAAAAAGATGTTTCTAGTAGTTCTGATAGCTCAGTTGATTCTGAAGATGAGAAGATAGTAAAAAAAGCTACAAAAGCAGCAACTACTGCTAAAACTCCGCCAACTAAATCAGTACTTAGCAAACAAAAAGTAGATTCAAGTAGTTCTGATAGCTCCAGTGATTCAGAAGATGAGAAGATTGTGAAAAAAGCTACCAAAACTGCAACTCCTGCAAAAACACCACCAAGCAAGAAAAAAGATGTTTCTAGTACTGATAGCTCAATTGATTCTGAAGATGAGAAGATAGTAAAAAAAGCTACCAAAACTGCAACTCCTATTGCAAAAACTCCAACCAAATCTGTACTGGTGAAGAAAAAAGGTGATTCAAGTAGTTCTGATAGCTCCAGTGATTCAGAAGATGAAAAAATAGGGAACAAATCTACTAACGCTGCAACTCCTATTGTGAAAACTCCACCAACCAAGTCGGTTTCAAACAAGAAAAAAGATGATTCTAGTAGTTCTGATAGCTCAATTGATTCTGAAGATGAGAAGATAGTAAAAAAAGCTACAAAAGCAGCTACTACTGCTAAAACTCCACCAACTAAATCAGTACTAAGCAAAAAAGAAGTAGATTCAAGTAGTTCTGATAGCTCCAGTGATTCAGAAGATGAGAAGATTGTGAAAAAAGCTACCAAAACTGTAACGCCTGCAAAAACTCCCAAAACTGTAACGCCTGCAAAAACTCCACCAACCAAATTGGTACAAAGCAAGAAAAAAGATGATTCATGTAGTTCTGATAGCTCCAGTGATTCAGAAGATGAGAAGATTGTGAAAAAAACTACAAAAACTGCAACTCCTATTGCAAAAACTCCAACAAAATCTGTATTGGTGAAGAAAAAAGGTGATTCAAGTAGTTCTGATAGCTCCAGTGGTTCAGAAGATGAGAAGATTGTGAAAAAAGCTACAAAAACTGCAACTCCTATTGCAAAAACTCCAACCAAATCTGTACAAAAGAAGAAAAAAGATGATTCAAGTAGTTCTGGTAGCTCCAGTGATTCAGAAGATGAGAAGATTGTGAAAAAAACTACCAAAACTGCAACTCCTATTGCAAAAACTCCAACAAAATCTGTATTGGTGAAGAAAAAAGGTGATTCAAGTAGTTCTGATAGCTCCAGTGGTTCAGAAGATGAGAAGATTGTGAAAAAAGCTACAAAAACTGCAACTCCTATTGCAAAAACTCCAACCAAATCTGTACAAAAGAAGAAAAAAGATGATTCAAGTAGTTCTGGTAGCTCCAGTGATTCAGAAGATGAGAAAATTGTGAAAAAAGCTACCAAAACTGTAACTCCTGCAAAAATAGGGAACAAATCTACTAACGCTGCAACTCCTGTTGTGAAAACTCCACCAACCAAGTCGGTTTTAAACAAGAAAAAAGATGATTCTAGTAGTTCAGATAGCTCCAGTGATTCAGAGGAAGATAAAACTAAGGTTACCATAGGCAAAACTCCAATAGCAAAAACTCCAACCAAAGGTGCATTAGGGAAGAAAAAAAATGAATCAAGTAGTTCAGAAAGCTCCAGTGAGTCGGAGGAAAAGAAAACACCTACGATAACTGTAACTCCAGTTGCAAAAACTCCACCAACCAAAAAGAAAAAAGATGATTCAAGTAGTTCTGATAGCTCCAGTGATTCAGAAGATGAGAAGATTGTGAAAAAAACTACCAAAACTGTAACTCCTGCAAAAACTCCACCAACCAAATTGGTACAAAGCAAGAAAAAAGATGATTCAAGTAGTTCTGGTAGCTCCAGTGATTCAGAAGATGAGAAGATTATGAAAAAAACTACCAAAACTGTAACGCCTGCAAAAACTCCCAAAACTGTAACGCCTGCAAAAACTCCACCAACCAAATTGGTACAAAGCAAGAAAAAAGATGATTCAAGTAGTTCTGATAGCTCCAGTGATTCAGAAGATGAGAAGATTGTGAAAAAAACTACCAAAACTGTAACGCCTGCAAAAACTCCACCAACCAAATCAGCACCGAGCAAGAAAAAAGATGATTCAAGTAGTTCTGATAGCTCCAGTGATTCAGAAGATGAGAAGATTGTGACAAAAGCTACCAAAACTGTAACTCCTGTAAAAACTCCACCAACCAATTCTGTACAAAAGAAGAAAAAAGATGATTCAAGTAGTTCTGGTAGCTCCAGTGATTCAGAAGATGAGAAGATTGTGAAAAAAGCTACCAAAACTGCAACTCCTATTGCAAAAACTCCACCAACCAAATCAATACTGAGCAAAAAAAAAGATGATTCCAGTAGTTCTGATAGCTCCAGTGATTCTGAAGATGACAAGATTGTGAAAAAAGCTACCAAAACTGTAACTCCTGCAAAAACTCCACCAACCAAATCAATGCTGAGCAAGAAAAAAGATGATTCAAGTTGTTCTGATAGCTCCAGTGATTCAGAAGATGAGAAGATTGTGAAAAATGCTACCAAAACTGTAACTCCTGCAAAAACTCCACCAACCAAATCGGTACTGAGCAAGAAAAAAGGTGATTCAAGTAGTTCTGATAGCTCCAGTGATTCTGAAGATGAGAAGATTATGAAAAAAGCTACCAAATTTGCAATTCCAGTTATAAAATCTCCAGGAAGTAAATCCATTCAAGAGAAGAAAAAAGTAGATTCTGGTAGTTCTAGTGATTCTGAAGATGATAAGATCATGAAAAAAGCTACCAAAACTGCAACACCACCTGCAAAAACTCCACCAACCAAGTCAATACTGAGCAAGAAAAAAGATGATTCAAGTAGTTCTGATAGCTCCAGTGATTCAGAAGATGAGAAGATTGTGAAAAAAGCTACCAAAACTGCAACAACACCTGCAAAAACTCCACCAACCAAATCAGTACCGAGCAAGAAAAAAGATGATTCAAGTAGTTCTGGTAGCTCCAGTGATTCAGAGGAAGAGAAAACATTAAAAACATCAATTAAAGTCGGAACCAAAGCAACAAAAACTCCACCCTCAAAACTGGCATCAAGTGGATTTACAGCAGTTAAGACGAAGAAAAGAAAAGCCTCTTCAAGCAGTTCTGATAGTTCAAGTGACTCTGAGGATGACAGTGTCCAAAAAAGCTCAGGAAAGAAACGAAAACTGGACAGCAGCAATTTGAATGGTAGTGAGCCAAAAGCTAAGTCTAATAAAAGAAAATGTGATTCGTCCGATTCAGATAGTTCTGTAGATACAGAAGGTAAAAAGAAAAGAATGAAGACCAGCCTTGGAGGTCTTTCAACATTAACAAACAATCACAATTCACACAACAGTTCAAAGTCATTATCAAGGACAGATAACAAATCTAGTAGTTCAGATAGTTCAAGTGAATCAGACACAAATTTGAAAGGAAAGACACAGTTGGTTAAAAAGTCCAAAGGCAGACAGGATTCTAGCTTTGTGGACAGTTCTGGAGAACAGCAGAAACCAATGAAGTCTTCATCAGCTCCAGTGACTCCAGTCACAGAGAACAGCTTGAATGGAGATTCTGATCAAAAGACCAATAGTTCTAAGGTTTGTATAAAACATGTAACCATCCAGAATGACCACTGTGGAATCAGAAAGGGCTTTTTTGTCTCCCTTTCTCTCCCCTCTTAGATTATTATGGCCCAAAAAAAAAAAAGAAGAAGAAAAAAAAAGAGAAGGTTTTTTATGTCCATGTATAATATATAACGTACAAGAAGAAAAGGGAATATTAAATTAAATATGTTTTTATGTGTTTGGCATGCATATGTTTGCAAAGATTAAAGCAATTTAGTGTGTTATTGTTTGGAACAGTTTTTGGGAGTAAACAACAAAATGGCATACTGTAAATCATAAAATATTAGCAATCTTAAATTTTAACAAAATCCAAATAAGTGACATATTAGCAACATAAACCTTTACCACGGTCATCATATCAGAAACTAAAAAATCAGTATGCATAAGTTGTAGGAAAAGCTGAAATAATGTTTTTTGACAAATTTTGACGTTATGCAGCTTACAGACATCTTGAATTTAGTAGAAAATTGCAGTAATGTGCATGGTAACTAACTATTGTTGTTTGCTGTCCTTTTGGTTTAATCAATAGTATGTAACCATTATTGAGAGTTCAGTTAACCACAGACAAAACAATTGCACAAACATTGGAACAGTTTGTTGTATTTCTTACACACCCATGTAGGAGATCACCGTTGTGTATCAAAATCGTATACAACGTATATTAGAGATCATTTTTGAGAGATCATGACTCAGTTTAGTGTTACTGTAAAATGTAAAGATTCAAATTCAAATTAGCTGTATTATTACAATGCTTTGCCACATTAAAATGCTCACTTTTCATGAATTTCATTTTCCGAATGGTTGGCAAATGTTTTAGAGCGTTCTAGTTTTTAAGGAAAATGGATATTTTAGTACAGTAGTGATGTGGTATGTATGCTTAAAGCCAAGTATCCATATGCCATGACCCAGTTAGGCTACGTTCTGTAACAACATAATTTAGTTCATTATATTGTTTACATTTTCATTGTTTTGAGGTATGTAAGAAATAGAATACTATATTCGTGTCCGTTTGATACCATTTATCTTACAACTCGTTGTTTAAGAACGTATCCAACTCGCTTTTGCTCGTTGGATACGTTTTTAAACAACGAGTTGTAAGATAAATGGTATTAAACGGAAATTCATGTATTATTCTCTATGTCTCTCAAAATTTAGCATCATGAAATATTAGCGTCTTGTACAAATTCGCTGACATTTTATGTTCCCTAACATTTCCTGATTTACAGTATGTCGCTACATTTCATTGTCAGTCAGAACAATCAATTGTGGAATGCATATCAATTTTAAAAAAACCCTCAAAACACCATTGAAATATTTAAATTGATGCTCATAATCATCTGAGGTTTCTGCTATGCTTAACAATTTAAGCTATTGTTGGCCTCTTGCAATCCTTAAATAGTACATGTCGATTTGATAGTATTCAGTAACACTAGATCATTGTACAATGTGGCTGAAATAACAGAAATAATAGCTTTTCCCATTAATTTTTATGGTCTGCAGAATAAAGATAATAACTAGTTCAGGCCGAATGAGAAATTCCACTTGGCAGAGCCTCACGGAATTTCCCATTCTTACCATTGCAGGATAAAGCAGATATCCAATGTCATTAACTAGTTATTCTCTATTTAATATGCTTGCCCAAAACATGGGTGTTTTTCAATTCGAGCTAGTAACATGTCTTAACTAGTCCAGGAATATTAGTTAAATTCAGTTATAAGCTGGCTGTTTTGCTTTTTATTTTAATCATGTACTTAATTGCAATACTCTGTTTAATTATTATTAAAAAAAAATTGGTCTATTTTTCAGAAACGAACACCCAAAACTCCTACGACTCCATTTCGCCGAGTGCCAACTGAAGATGTAGACGTTGATCCAAGACTGAGCAATAACTCGTTTGAGGCAAAGGTATTAACATTTTCATTGTAACAGGCCTGGAGTGGGAAGTAGCCCAGTGGTGAAGTGCCTGCCTTAAGCACAGTCTAGGATTCCAGCCATTGTTCCACAACTGATGTAATATATAGGCAATAACTGGTTACTGTCTTAAGATATCGGCTTTATCCTACGAAGGTTAGAATGGCGAATGCAGCGAGGCTTTGCTGGAGCAGGATAAAGCCGATATCTTAAGACAGTAACCAGTTATTTCTTTTATCCTGTAATCCTACAGGAATAGTCAGAAAATCATTATTTATTCCATTTTTGTGTACGCAAATCGAGTATCAATCTAGCCAGGCTTTTGCTGTATACATCATATAAGATACATGTCGTCATTCTTTGTAAGATGCTAGCTACATTCTGTCACATTTAAACAGCGTCTCTAAACTCCAGTTCATAAACAAGTACACAAGTTTTGTGTTGTTATTGCAAATCTAAAATTTATTTGCATTTACTGTACTAAAACAAATGATTTAAAGAGTATGTTTATTGAAAATCTAGTCTGAGATACTCGAGTCGATTTGGGCTTATTTTTGGTCACTGACTATAGAGATTTATCTAGTCATGTCTTGACAATGAATACAGTGATTGCGGGATAAATGCTGTTATATGTATTGTCCTCTCTGTGGGATGGTGCATATAAAAGATCCCTTGCTGTTAATTGATAAAAAAAAAGAGTGGCTTATGTAGTGGTGGCAGCAGGTTTCCTCTCTAACCACATGGCTCATGCCATCTAACTATTGTTAAAATGTATTGAGTATGTCGTTAAATAAAACATGTCTTTCTTTCTTTTTTATAACGGATTTCCATTTGTACATAGCTGGAGATTAATTCATTGCGCGCTCTCTCTCTCTCTCTCTCTCTCTCTCTCTCTCTCTCTCTCTCTCTCTCTCTCTCTCTCTCTCTCTCTCTCTCTCTCTCTCTCTCTCTCATATATATATTAATAATTTCAGTGTAAAATTTTCCAATAACGAGAGCAGATTCATACTTATATTTACAAAAGCAAAAAAGCAAAATTATTAAAGGTGACTGCAAAAACACTGGCCACTTTGGGTGAGAATGAGGTGAGTGCGAGCAACTGTTTGCCTGTCATGGAGAGGCCAGTATTAAAATACAGGCTCCACTTGTTTACTGTATAATCGGACATTTTTGTGAACTAAAATATATTCATGGCTTTAAGACTAAAAGCTTTTTTTTTTTTTTTTTTTTTTTCAAGGTTTGTCAAATCTGAAATGATTGTTTTTACTTTTGTGCATTTCCATATTGAAGATTCTATTCCATATATAATCAACATTAAACATTTGATGTCAGCTTTCATTTGCTTGATATTGCCAGCACCTAAAGTTAAACAATAGAGCATTCAGTTGCAATTGAGTAATATGGTATGCTATTGATGAGACAGTTGATCAGTCTGTGATTTTATATAAAACCAATTAAGATTTGTGTGAGAAGTTTTCTTAGACTGTGGAGTGTTTCATCTAAGCTTGATACGTTCCATTCAGGAAGGGGAAATAATTAGAACATGTCCTTAAAAGAAATCGTAAGCTCTTGACACATTGTTTTGAGTCAAGAACATGAATAAATGTCTTATTTATTTTTCTCCTTTGAACTTTTATCATTAATCTTGTAACAAAAAATATTTGAGAGTAGTCTTGTTTATTTGTACAATTTTGAACAGTATTTTGTTTTCATTAACCAATACTTGGTATATAAGAAACTTCCAGGCTTAGAATCTAGATTCACACTCTGACTTAGTTGACATTCTAACTCAATCTTGATTCTACACTAGCTCAAACTTTGTTGTAGACTAAATCTCAAACTTAATTCTGGATTCTAACTCAGAGTTAATTGTCAACTTAAAGGTAGGGTCAACTCAAACAAGAGCCTTATGTGTTGGAAAGATGCATACCCGGACCACCAACACATACTGACACTTTAGCAAATGAAAAACGCGTAATTTTAGAGTTAATAAAAAAACATGATTATTCCTGCTAACTGGGGGCAGCCATTTTGTTTGGTTTTTGTGACGTCCGGTGGGATAGCTTGGGGCGAAGTGATGTCAGCTCCTGACCATCTCCTGTATGTACAGTGTAAACAAAAGCAGTAATTTTCGACAAGGCGCTTCTCTTTGATCAAACTGAAACAGCATAAATGACATAATAATATAATAAACTATTTAACTAAATATATTTCAAGTTGCATTAAAGGAACAAAATGGGGTTATAGTATTTTTCTCTGTTAAATAATCCAAAGGAAAAATGTACACTATTAGCATAATTTGGCCTATTGATATGCTACGTTGGAGCAAAAACAACAACCCACGATACCCAAGTGGTAATTTTCTTTTCTTTGGGACTACGTAATTGGTCAGTTATGTGGTTTTAGATGGAAAAGTCTACTTAATCAGTAGTTTTACTGAACTATTTACAGTAATAAACCATGTCCATTACAATTTTAGGGGCGACAGGTAATATTCCACAATACCGGTATGTATTTTTGTGTCTAGACAGCGTCAGTTAATTGGCTCGTCTGGTTACCGATCAAATACACACCTGCCAATCAGGAATCACAGGTAGAAGCAACTAACAGCATAGACCAATTAACTAAGAAAACCCTCCGTGTATCATTTCAGTACGTAGGTTAATGCATGGGCAAAACATTGTTAATTGTTTCGACTTTTTGTGTAGCCACTTTGACAATGGTATTTTATTTTGTATTGAAAAATAATATGTATAGTGCTGGATATACTTATTGCTGGCTTACTGGGATGTGTATTATTACAGAACATTGCAAAGTATGACTATTTATCATCCCGCAAAAACCAGGCTCATTCCTAATGTTACGCATTAAGTATTACGTAACCACCAGCTCGCCAGAGGGCGTACTCACTGAGATGGTACAAAATGGCTGCGCCCGTTATATATAATAGCCGTCACATTTAATCATTTTAATAATTTACTATATGATTATACGTGTTGATATTAAGCAATAATGTGCATTATATATATATCGTTGAATATGTATACCAGGCCAAATGCCTTAATATGTCCTCTCCTTTAAGCTGAAATGTAATTGTAGTTTTTTGGTGGAACTTCATTCTATACTGGGGTGGGACGTAGCCCAGTGATAGAGAGTTTGCTTGATGCGCGGTCGGTCTGGTATCAATCCCCATCAGTGGGCCCATTAGGCTATTTCTCGCTCCAGCCAGTGCACCACGACTGGTATATCAAAGACCATGGTATGTGCTATCATGTCTGGGATGATGCATATAAAATATCCCTTGCTACTAATGGAAAAATTTGTGAATTTCCTCTCTAAGACTTATGTCTAAATTATTAAATATCTGACATCCAATAGCCGATGATTAACAAATCAGTGTGCTCTAGTGGTGTCAGTAAACAAAAGAAATTTTAAATATATACTATGGCTCAGAATATATCTAAACTAGCTTAAACTTAATTCTAGAATTATAAACTTCTGTTCAAACTTAATTATGGAATTCTGGATTTCTGATTGAACTTAGTTCAAGACTTTCAAACGAAACTTAAGTCCACATTTTACTAATTTACATTTGTGCCTGGCTTGACACTGTAATGATACAGTGATACAGTATCATATCGCGATACAAGAGTCACGATATGATACATCAGTTCAGGACAGCTGTATCGCGATACAATATGATACATTCATGTTTTAATACAATTTGGTAAAAAAAAATTAAAGTAGACATTTATAAACTTACAAATATGCACAGTAAAGCAATGAAAACGTAATTTTGATGTTTAGTTGCTGGAAATCCCGAGCATTAGGTTATCATGTTTCATAAACTTGAACTAAACAGTTTAATTATCGATGATTGATCTGAAAAGTTAAGTATCGCGATATGTATCGTATCATATTGCAACCTCCTGTATTGTTACAGATCTACACAACATGTATATATAAATCTGTTGTGTCTTATAACGTTTCATTGTATTCAGTATTATGTATTTCTCATGGACAAAATGCAAGTATTTTGTTTTTAACTCTCAGCAGTGTGACACTGTCATATTGGGTCATTCGTTCATCCGCCGACTGAAGGAAAACATCAACAACGGCATTGTTATAGGCCACGTGGATTTGAATGGGCCGACATGTTGGATCCATCAGGGTGGTGCTGGGCTTCCATGGGTGAACGAACAGCTGAACAAAGTAACTGAACTGTGTCCCATGAATGTTTACCTACAAATTGGTGGTAATGACATCAATGCAAATACAGACCCACAGGTTCTTGCACAGGGGATCTTAGACATAGCCCATCAGTTACAGGACAGTGGTATTGGGCGCGTGATCATTGGGTCTGTTTTTCCAAGAAAAAATACAAAAAGAGGCAAAGTGCTGCCAGAAGTTTACGAAGAGGTTGCGAATGAAGTCAATGACATTATTGCGTTAAAGACGAAAGAATCGACAGAGATGAAAATAGACTGGCACCAGCCGTGGATCGGGGACATGAATGGCGAGATATTTTTACGTGATGGAATTCATCTCAATCCTGATGCCACCCAAGCCTACTACAGTAGAATTGTTTCAGCTCTTTCTTCAAGCCACAATGGTGCTGAAAGTGACCAGAAACGGGCTTTTTCTTGAGGATGTAGAATTTCAGGGTGAATTTTTTTTTTTTTCAATACAATTTTTTGTTACTTGTTGCTTTTCTTTTGAATGAGAGGAGGTATCTAGGTCTGTCAGTAGAGTGCTTTCCAGAGGTGCGTTGGTCATAAGATCAAACCCCCTTGACAGACCCATTGAGTTTTCCCCATCATAACCAGTGCCTCACAACTGATATATCAAAGCCTGTGGTTTGTGCTGACCTGTCGGTGGAAATATAAAAGAAATATAAAAGATCCCTTGTGGAAATATAAGAGATCCCTTGCTGATGATAGTAAAATGTAGTGGGTTTGAGTGACCGTATGTTTGACATCCAATAACCAATTAATTAATCAGCTATGACTGCTTTTCAAAAATAAAGGGATTTCCAGCATCCTAAAACATTGTTTAATCAACAGCTATGTCTAAACCAGTGTTTATGCCAGAAATAATTTTTTGAGTATGGTGCTCTGGAATTGAATGCTATGGGTTAAGTTTAGGGTTAGGGTTAAGAAAATCATACAGTAGTGATAAGAGTCATTAATGTTGTCAAAAGGTTAACTTAAACAAATAAAAATCTGCACACCAAAAATTGGAAATGGCGCCATACGTGTTTTGCCCTCTGGTACAAACCCTGCTAACATCATAATAAAGAACAAGATTAAATCTGCTTCAACCACACTGTTATAATTTAGTGGCAGGCTGATTTTTCATCATTGTGAAACAGATATATCAAAGAATTTCCAACAATCCTTGGATGTTGTTGTTTTTCTTATCTCATATTTGTAAGTTGATACCCTGTCAACCTAGTTTGAAAGCGTGTTCCTGATAGGTTAATCAGGGCTAGCTCTGGGTTAGCAGAAATGTTTTGCAAAATTATCAGTCATACTTCAAATTATTTCGCCAAATTAAAATAAAATTCGCCATTTGTTTTTGAAATTCGGAATTGGCGGTGCCAGAGCGAGTCCTGTTAACACAACTTTAACGAGCTGCTTGCATAATGTCAGAATTTAGATAAACCAATGAAATTGTGTCTTCAGTATGAACGTGATTTGTGCCTTGTGATGTTTATAGCAGATTGTAACTAATAGCTGGCAGTAATGTCATAGTCTCCTGCTAATTTTATTCTTAGTGACATCATTGCCACATGATTACTGTTAGACCGGGTTCTGATGGTTAAAACTAATTGGTGATCTCATGACCGTCGTGCTATAACCCGTTGTACCTTTTGGTGGAATTGCATCCTACTCTACATAGAGAATGGACCCAGGTCCCTCCTCCAGTCATATTAAAGGATTATTTCCAGAGATACATATTTTGAGTTAAAAAAGTTTGTTTTAACGACACCACTAGAGTACATTGATTTATTAATCATTGACTACTGGATGTCAAACATTTGGTAACTTTGACATACTGTCTTAGAAACGAAACCTGCTACATTTTTCCATTTGTAGCAAAGGATCTTTTATATGCACTATCCCACAGACAGGACAGGACAGCACATACCACAGCCTTTGACCAGTCATGGTGCACTGGCTGGAGTGAGAAATAGCCCAATGGGCCCACTGATGGGGATCAATCTCAAACCAATCACGCATCAAGCGAACGTTTTACCACTGAGCTACGTTCCTCCTCCCCCTCATATTTTGAGGGTCTTGAAATGTTTTTTTAATTTTTAAAGTTATTACGAGCTAAATTATTTGTTTGTTGTTTACAGAGTGGAGCTTATGGATCGTGGGGTGAGAAAGCCAACAAGGATTTGAAGAATACTAAAGGCAAAAGTTTCCGACACGAAAAGACCAAGAAAAAGCGAGGCAGTTACAAGGGTGGACTCATCGACACATCTGTCCACTCAATCAAGTTTGACGATTGAGGTCTTTCACCAGTAACAGACCTAGCACCATTAGATCTACCACAGTTCATGAAAAAAAGAAGAAGATGTATATGCTGAGTGAAATGGATCCATAGTCTTAGGCAATTGTCTGCTTTTCCATTCAGCAGAACGTTTGGTACTGCACTCCAACACACATCTATATATCGTCGGCGAAATGACAAAACCTCGTAACTACATTTTTCTAAATTTTACAGGAGAGCAAAAAAACCAATAGTTTTTGAAAAATATGTTATTTTGTTATAGTCATTGTTAGGCGAACATATTAACAGTTAATAGTGATAACTACTTAATAGTGGGTGTACCATATGTGTGAGGTCTACAAATGTACTTACGACATTTTACACCTGAAATGTCGTTGAAAATATCAGTTACGACATTTTGATCTAGAATTTAACACAGGTTGAAGGAAAGAGGCAAGATCTATACATGGATTAAATACACATACAATCAGGTGTAATTAACTGGTTTTATTTACATGTAATCCATGTAATGTGTGAACATAATGCAATGCTGAGCGTCATGTCCACACTCTAGCTTCCCGCTTTGTAGATACGACGTTTTGTCATTTTGTTTCTTGGACCAGTTATAATACAATTGTTTGTCATGTGACAGTCAACCACTTTCTAATAGGCGGATAGTTACGATTTTTTGACAAAAGCATAATATGAACATTCTAACTCTGGAAATTCCAAAAAGTGATTTCTCGCCAAAAGCGTAGTTACGACCTTTTGTCATTTCACCAACGATATGTAATCTCTAAAAAGACTTTTTAAGGACACTTGTGATCCATACTTGTTGCTGTTGTAAATATAGTCAAACCTGCTTAAATTATCACCTATCAAAGGACATACCACCATTCACCCATGGATGCACTTTTCTTTGTCAGAATAAAAAAAAAAAAAAAAAATCACTCTATCAAGAGAATCATATTACTGTCGTTTGTATAAAGTACATTTACTAGGTAACTAATCTGTAAAATAAAAAAAATCAACAGAGGTTAAACTCGGAAATCTAGAGCTGCCCACCAAGTCCAAGTAACTTTATTAACCTGTCAATAACCAATAAAGGTTAAGGCATATCAATCCCGTGCCAAGTATTGGTAACTTCAAAATGCTACAGAGGACGACTAAGTTGTGATTATTAGAGGAGCTTCAAAAATGCTACGGAGGACGACCTACTTGTAATTATCTGTGGAACTTCAAAAATGCTACAGAGGACGACCTCCTTGTAATTATCTGTGGAACAACAGGATTTGGAAAGCATTCAGAATGTATTTTCATATTCTTTTTGTTTAATGATTACGTATATTTGTTAAAATCTGCCATTAAGCTAATGGTGGTGTGGTGCTTAAGGAGTGTGCAGTCTTGAGAGAATTTGGTAAAGTACAGATTGGTGTATTAAGCAGCCGGCTGTGCTAATGTAGTCACTTTCTGATACACGTACTTTTCGTTGGTGGCTGCTTAAGACGGGTTTGACTGGACTGAAGTTTTATGAAAAGGTTCATTCTCCATTTCTTGTAAATGTATCATGTAGATTAGATTAACCATTTAGCCATGAGAATAACTTTGAGGTTATGGTTTTGTTTGAAAATAATGTGAATATCTGTCGTTACCATTTCTTGACTTTTATAATAATAATTATCGTTAATCTTAAAAACTAACTGGTTACAGATTGTTGAAAATAATTGGTTACAAATTCTTCAGTGTAATGTTTTGTAGTTTTAGGTTTTAAAAAATAACTGGTTACGGATTGTTGAAAATAATGTATACAATTATTTGGTTACTATATCGTTGAAAATAATTTTGTGGATTACATAATGCTGAATTAGGAGATAACCATATGGAGTTTTTAGATTTGTGGGTGTTATTGTCTATTTGATCCCACAAATGTTAATTTTGACCGAAGGCGTTAGCCTGAGATAAAAAATGAAACATTTGCGGGCATCAAATTGACAAAGACACCCGCAAATCTAAAAACTCAATATGGTTATGTCCATTGTAAACTGAATCATTTTTGTATGGTACTAACAGTATACATGTATTTGGTATTTCTTGAAAAAAATACCTGACTACAATCTAACTGTAGACCCTTGAATCGTCAACTTTGCATGTTTCAATTGCTAATGACGTCACTTTCTAATGACGTCATTAGCTTTCTGGATGTTATTTTCATTTGATCCCAGAAAAAGAATGTAATTAACCAATCACAATACAGAATATACTTGCTATCAGTTTACAATTCAGCATAACTGTGGTTACAGATTCATAACATGTGTTTACATATTGTTGAAAATAATGTGCATAGCTATATTGGTTTTGATTCATAAAAATTGATCAAGAGTATTATATTTGTATATGATTCATGAAGAATCAAATATACAAAAACAAAGGACAGGAGACATCAATATTGTTATGTATCAACTGTTTATAATTACCTTAGAAATTGCATGTGAGTCTATATCTTTATATCATCATGTTGGATTTATGTACATATATAATACTGTGTAAATGTTCTACCTGGTAAAGGTATTTGTTTATTACAATGTCATGTTTTAGTGAGTTAGCTACCCTGATTAAAGGGCAGCCATCTTGGATTTTGTAAATTTACAAGTTTTCTTTTCTGGAATTGTAAACCTGTACAATTTAGGCATAAAGACCATTTGTGTTTCAAAACCATAGTGCTGAAGTAATAAAAATTAAAAAAAAAGCTTCAAATAATCCACCAACCCCCCTAAAATATGGTTGCAAAGGACCAATCTGAATTGAGTATTTGAGTTAACTGTCCATTTTCCACGCGAATCCAGGTTGAAAACGCTCCCAGTCAAAACCTCTCTTGTCAAAACCTCTCTTGTCAAAACATCTCCTGTTTTAGAATCCCTCATGTTCAAAACTTCTTATCAAAATCCCTTGTATATATTTACATAATTATATAGTATTAAATTGTTAACTATAGGATAGGCTATTTTTTTAATATGACACTTTATTATAATTTTTTTTTTACTTTAAAAGAAACATTTTTAAGCACTATAATTACATGTTAAACTCATGTCATAGTTATGTCTTATTTATATATATATTTGGTCTTCTGGTAATACGTATTGTTTGTACCTACACATAATTTTAATAAGTAAAGAGGATCCATTTTATTTGTTAACATCATACAGTGGCAGAAAACTTAGAACAGTTTGTTTATATATTAAAATGCTTCAGTATAATAATTGTATTCCAAATTACACATATTCCTAAAATAACACCACCTTTTGTACTGGACGGGTCTTCTGGTGATGTTAGAAATGGTGCAGAGGATGGACATGCCTAAACATTCAGTGAATAGGGACACATTAATTCCTTCTTTCCTTGTATTCAGTCCTTCATTTGTAAATGGAAGTAATAAGCTAAATAATGCATTGAAGTAAATATATAATGTATAGTGTGTTTTGACCGGGGTGTGGTTGACGGGGAGAGATTTTGACGAGGTGGGTTTTGTCTGGCTACCCTTCACACTGCTTCCAGGAGAATTATACAGGTAAACTTTTCTTAGGTGTCATTGTTCCGTGTTAATATGTGGGAGGATATTGGTATGGTATTTACAAACTAGATGTTTTTGAGTAATCTGATTAATGACTAATCATAATTGTGTCACACTGATGAATTGTTGTATTTGTTGCTGTTCTTTAAATCTGGAACCGGCCTCGGTGGCGTCGTGGCAGGCCATCGGTCTACAGGCTGGTAGGTACTGGGTTCGGATCCCAGTCGAGGCATGGGATTTTTAATCGAGATACCGACTCCAAACCCTGAGTGAGTGCTCCGCAAGGCTCAATGGGTAGGTGTAAACCACTTGCACCGACCAGTGATCCATAACTGGTTCAACAAAGGCCATGGTTTGTGCTATCCTGCCTGTGGGAAGCGCAAATAAAAGATCCCTTGCTGCCTGTCGTAAAAAGAGTAGCCTATGTGGCGACAGCGGGTTTCCTCTAAAAACAGTGTCAGAATGACCATATGTTTGACGTCCAATAGCCGTAGATAAGATAAAAAATCAATGTGCTCCAGCGGCGTCGTTAAATAAAACAAACTTTACTTTAAATCTGGTTTTATTACTGTTTGTCTCGTGTGCTTTTCTGCACTTTTTGTTATGTTAATCTAATCATGAATTTCAATTTAAAACAAGACATGTGTTAATTACAATTTTGTAACTGAAACCAACTGACATTAACCATAAGGGACTGTCCCAAAGTTCATCTAAATAACCTATAGAGGCAGGGGGGAGGGGACCCTACAACACCCACACTGATAATACATGTAGTAGGAAATGAAAGTGACAAAAGTTTTTGTGAATTGTTTTTTGTTATTGTGGATTTCATCTATTGTGTATGCACAGTGTTTTTTTAGTTTTATTATGAAATACATTTATAGCCACAACAGTAGAACTTTTGTGCACACTGAAACTTGAATGTATATTTCTCTTGGCCAGGAGAATACTTTTTGCTAGGGCATGTTAGTAATATTCGGACTCGTTTTGTATTTTTAGCAGTTGTTTTTATGAGTCACATTCCATAATGTTGACTCATCTTTTAGCAGGCATTCTGTGTACATACAACCCAACTGATAGTGGACCATGGGAGACAATACACAGCTGGCTGTTGTGTATACATGGGTAAATTTGATACTAATTCAGCAAAGTCTGACTATATTTTCATAAAATTCCAATCGGATTATATTCATTTCTTAGTTAATTCCAACCCCTCTTCCTGGTGCTTTGAAAATCAGTCATGTACCCATATAATCCACGTAAAACTGAGGTGCCTGGATACTTTTTACCTGACTGAACACAATATGATAAACTTTTATTTGGGGATATTAGATTAAAAAAAAAATTGGCCTAATTGTCCTGGAGGTTTATGATTGTTCGTTATTATTATTAGGGGTCACATTTAAACTTAATGCAGAAAAATACTACTTAAATCCGACCCCTTTCCTATTTTAAAATTTAATATAAATTATTATCATACCCTAAAGTATAAATTTGAGAGTGAAAGGTCTGTATTTAATATTAACACATAAATTATTATCATACCCTAAAGTATAAATTTGAGAGTGAAAGGTCTGTATTTAATATTAACACATTATGTTTAATATTTTATGGAATACTAAAATAAGATATAATACTTGTATTCCACTTTTTATTTATTTTGATTTTAAGATTCATGTTTCTAATCATCTTCTTCATAAGTGTAATAGTCAGGGGCCTATTTCACAAAACATCTTAAGTTTACACCTGCGACTAGCAGTTATACCAGACTAGCAGTTTACACCAGACATACGTTTACAAGTGTGTGGCATTGTATTTTAGGCCGAAAATTACATCATTACGGGAGATGGATCATTTTAATGACCAAAGAAATTGAAATATGTGTATTTAAAACTATATTTGTTGTACTATAATAGTAATAAGAATTGTGTTTTAGTCGTAGATTTACGTTTATGTGTAAAACTAGGCTTACGATGTTTCGTGAAATTGGGCTCAGTTCTCTTATTTATTATTACTTTTCTGTTGCAAAAATTTCAACACTTTTTTCTGACCTAATTCATCGGGAGGGGGTTGTGGGGGTGTTTAAAAAGGGTTGAAGTGATGAATGTTTTGAAACGGTCCTTAATATGAACAGTAAAATTAGTTAATGATTTTTGTTTATTTTAATTTTAACAAGTTTGTTTTAGGCAACAGTTCAGATATTTACTTTTTATTTACAAGAAATGCAGGTTTTTTTTTGTAAATGTTTGAATGTTACTTAACTTAAAATAAATTACAGTTTAAAATCTGAAAATGTTGCATCTTAGCTGAATTTATTTTTCAATTTAATCAAATAAAGTAAGTTATCAAGTTAATAAAATAAGTTATTGAGGTCAGTTGAATGAATAAACTATTGAAATAAGTTATTTAACATTTTATTCATTAATTCTAAAGATATTAAGTTAGATGGTAGTATGTGGTTTATGACTTGCTTATGTTTTTGTTTTGCTTTGGTTATAAGTAATTTGCAGTATTCTGACTTGTGCATAATTATAGCATCATCATCTTGGAGAAGAGAAAACAGATTACAATATCAAAGTCAACTTAAGTTACGTCTTGGTTTAATAGCCTGTATTTTTAAGTTGCTAGCTTTGTACCTTGATTGTGTCTTATATATTTACTTTACTGATTGACTCTTGAAAACAGAAATAAATGTATTATCAATAGCAATATCCTTTTTGTGTTTTATAAAAAAAGAAATATGCTTCATCTAGTGTGGATTGTTCATGCCAATCAAAGGTGTTCACTTAATCTACATTACAGCCAAGTTCTATGTATGGAAACATAACACTGGTCAGTTGTGAAGTATCCTCACTCCCTTCACCATGCAAGTCTCTTCCAGTCCCAGCCAGTTTTCCATAACCGACATGTTAAAGGTCAGGGGCGGAACGTAGCCCAGTGGTAAAGTGCACGCCTGATGCGTGGTCGGTCTAGGATCGATCCCTGTCGGTGGGCTCATTGGGCTATTTCTTGTTCCAGCCAGTGCACCATGACTGGTATATCAAAGGCCGTAGTATGTGCTATCCTGTCTGTGGGATGGTGCATATAAAAGATCCCTTACTACTAATAGAAAAATGTAGCAAGTTTTTTCTCTATGACTGTCAAAATGACCATACATTTGACATCCAATAGCTGATGATTAGTAAGTCAATGTGCTCTAGTAGTGTTGTTAAACAAAACACATGTAAATGCTTGATTTAAGTTGCTAATCCCATGTTTTCACATCCAAAGGAATTTAATACACATGATAACAATGTTTTTGGATTTCTTTTACTTTAAAATCAAATGTGGGAACCATTAGATGGAAAACATTGTGAAAACCCAAATTTGTTGCTCATCATGCCATTTATAGTCAGTCTGTAGGGTAATACATTCCTGCACAAGTACATAGTTCAGTGCATGGAAGCAATGCAGTAAAACATTTGAAAGGTCTGGATGCCTTCTTAAAGACACATCTGAGCAGATCCATACATGATTTGGCTGCCTCTGGAAATAAGTTGATTATTATAGTCCTTGGTCTACTCCCAATCACAGGAGTTGAGTAGCTGACCGTGTTTGGTTCCAAATATGTCTGGCTTTGTATGCAGCCCTCTTAGTACGTTGGGGCAAGACCTAGCCTAGTGGTAGAGTGGACCACGACTAAAAGAAAGAAGTGTTTTATTTAACGACGCACTCAACACATTTTATTTATGGTTATATGGCGTCAGACATATGTTTAAGGACCACATAGATTTTTTTAGAGGAAACCCGCTGTCGCCACATAGGCTACTCTTTTATGACAGGCAGCTAGGGATCTTTTATTTGCGCTTCCCACAGGCAGGATAGCACAAACCATGGCCTTTGTTGAACCAGTTATGGATCACTGGTCGGTGTAAGTGGTGTACACCTACCCATTGAGCCTTGCGGAGCACTCACTCAGGGTTTGGAGTCGGTATCTGGATTAAAAATTCCATGCCTCGACTGGGATCCGAACCCAGTACCTACCAGCCTGTAGACCGATGGCCTGCCACGACGCCACCGAGGCCGGTACCGCAACTCAAAGGCTGTGGTATGTGCTATCCTGTCTGGGATGGTGCATATAAAAGATAAAAAGATCCCTTGATACCAATAGAAAAATGTAGCAGGTTTCCTCTCTGGGATTGTCAAAATGACCATATATAGCCGAATTGAACCAAGCTTACCTGGTCATGGTGTTGTATGTTTTTGGGAGGGTTGGTGTTAGTGGGTGTGGGTGTGTGGGGTTCAAAGAGTCGTTTCAGACTAGTTAATGATCCGAGCAATTTTTATACACCCATCTATGATGGGTCATATTATGGTATGGCATTGTCCATCCATCCGTCCGTCTGTTAACGTTTTCTTGTCCGGACCATATCAAGCATACAGGGCCATCAAACCTTACATGTAGGAACAACTTGGGATGGCGGTTTGTCACATACTATTTCTAGGTCACTGTGACTTACTTTTTACGGTCTACTGCACATAACAGTAAATCCTTGTCCGGACCACATCTTGCATACAGGACCATCAATACTCACATGTAGGGAACAACGTACTCGTAAAATTTTGCGTTGCATTACAATTAACTTAACATAAATGAAGCTTTGAAATACGACGCCTTGTCCAATAGGTTCTTCCATATATGGCAAATGAGTAGGTGTTATAAAGTAGGGGTCACTGCACAATATTATATTGTCAATGAGTAATTAGAAGTCCTTATATAGTAACAGAATTCCTATCAAGTTAGAAGGACGCTTGTGTTAATACTAGTATCGTAACCAATTTATAACACATCCTAGCACACATCGCTCCCTCCCCTCTCTCTTTCTCTTTCAGAGATAACAAAATTATTAAACCATAAAATTTAATGTTTTAATTCATCATCAGACATTTTATAAAAATGTTTTAGTTTTTTGTTGTTGTAATAAACCATCTGATGATCGGTGAAAATGCTTATAGGTTAATCATTTTACCACCATTTAATTTAAAAAAAAATTTAATTGCTTTATTTATATTCTCTGGCACAAGATTCTGCTTACACGTTTACCAAGTACATGGCTACACAGTCTTAAAGACTGACAGACAGATGACTGGACAGGCGAATCAACATAAAGCATACTTAAACAACCCACTCAGGTTTTGTTGCCGACAAGAAAAATTAGCATTAAAAAGACAATGTTCCAAGTCCTAGGTCAGATCTTTTGAATGGCCAAGAAGCTAATATTTTTCCATATATTTTCTTTTCTAATAAAGGTCATGTTTAATTTTGACATATAGAAAGTGATGTCAGGGTATTTTAGTCAAGTTCTGTTGAATTCCTTGGGTGTGAAAACATGAGATTAGCAACTTAAATCAAGTATTTATGTGTTCTGGGTGCCAAGATATTGTGAAGTTTGTTTTTCGATGGTGGCCATTTTGAAAACCAAGATGGCAGCCAAAATTGCGGTTGGATCATGCGTGTCCTTTTATATGAGAGAGTATTAACAATTGTACCAGTATACAAAATTTCATGCTTTTTTCACATTTTAAATTTGTTTTTACTTAATCTACTAGACTAATCGGTCTGTAGAAAGTTCTTTCCAAACAGACTGCTCTGCTCTATGGTGAAGTTCAGTGTCTTTAAAAGAAACATTACAGCAAGCTACATAATATATCCTATTGAGCTTCATTGCAAATGTTCCACAGTGTCCGATTCTTTTATTCTGAAATACAATCTATAAATCCATGATGTAAACAAACCACAAACTATGATGTCCAAACATATGTTTTATTACAATGTTGACAATGAGTTTTATAAAGGAATACTAAAATAATAATTTACTTGGATTAAATAATTTTGGTAAAATGGGTGGTAAATATCACAATAGTATAATACTAATTAAATATAGTTCACATAGAGACTTTTTATCACAAATATTTCTTCCATATTTACACACATTAATTTTTTTTAAATCGACTATAATTTCCAAGCATCTACATTAGTAGCACTTGAAACAACAAACAACATATATGATTAGTCAACATTATTCAGTAAGCCATAAATATCACAGATGAGCAATGCTGAAGTAAAAAATATTCTCATTTTGGCTAAGGGAACATCAATAAATATATACAAGAACAACAGAACCAATATGCTATTTATAAAATGTTAAATTTTTCCTCTGAAAGCCTGCAGAAAGATGTTTAATTCTAATTTGTAAACTGACTGGAGTGTGTTCTGTATTGTGATTGGTTAATTACATTCTTTTTCCGGGATCAAATGAAAATAACACCCGGAAAGCTAACGACGTTATTAGAAAGTGACGTCATTAGCAATAGGAACAGGCGAAGTTGACAATTCAAGGGTCTACAGTTAGATTGTAGCCAGGTATTTTTTTTGTAAAATGCCAAATATACAGTTATTTCTGTAGAAAAAACGATTCAGTTTACATTGGACACAACCATATGGAGTTTTTAGATTTGTGGGTGTTATTGTCTATTTGATGCCCGCAAATGTTTCATTTTTGATCTCTGGCTAACACCTTCGGTCAAAAATGACATTTGCGGGATCAAATGGACAATAACACCTGCAAATCTCAAAACTCCATATGGTTATCTCCTAAATAATCTGATTTTATCAAATATTACATCAATTTTTTATATTTAATAAATAAACTGGCAACTGGTGAATTTCACCAGCTATTTAACTTTAATTTTGTCCACTTTTCTTTATAGATTACAGACCAATTACATTGTTTAGGAATACACTTTGAAAAATAATAAACACCCTGATTAAACACATTTGAGGAGAAAGGATTTACCTCAGTGAAGTTAAAAACTGTGCCCTCAGGGTAATAAATTAAAAAGCTATTCATCCTATTTATGCAATCAATATGTTAAAACAACTTGAGATATAGCAACCTGCCTGAGGTAAACGAAGATAGTAAAGTTATAAAGAATTAAAAATAATCATAACAATCTGTGATTTAAAACGGTCTCTTTCACAGTTTCTGCATAATGAAGCAAACATAACAATTTAAGTACAGTGAAACGTCTTTCATTGTCCCTTTTTACAATGGCGTGGCCAGCATGAGGCAGATGAGGCACTTGCCTCGTCTGGAAATTCCCCAATTTATTATATTTTTCCCATGACACTGATACTTATTTTACAGGTCTGGGTTTGCTCAGCATTTTTTTCCTCTCTGGCTACGCCCCAGGCCCCAGGTCTACTTGGTTCCGAGGGTGCCCGGTATAGAAGTGTTTCACCGTATTTATAAATTGATATTAGGAATATATGAAAATAATTTTGAGAGCATCCTGAGATGACTATTTAATTAGTTAAAAACAGAACAACTTTTAAATAAAAATTAATTTCATCATGTTGCTTGTCATTATGAGGAAACAACAGTTTAAATAATTTTAAAATTTACACACATATTTGACAAACGGGTAATCAATAAAAGTAAATTTTGAACAGATTTCAATGTCAGAATTGTGCATAAAAAAAAGTCTTATCCTCCACACACCAATAAAGTTTTTCCCAATACACAAAACATATTGAATCACAAGCACAAAAGACGAGGTTCATCAATTTACAAATTCCGTATCACACATTTTTGATCACAAACACAAGATACATATTTTAAACAGTGTATCACACCAGTTTGCACAATAGTTCACCACATATTTAAAACAGTCTTTAGGTGCATAGCCGTTTATCTCAGTGTACTTTGTTTGTAGCCAAGAGTGGTGCCCCCTTGATGGGTGAAGACACTGCGGTGGTCGTTAGTTTGAGGTTCTCACTGATGTAGCTGACGCGTTCTCCTCTCATCCGTGGATCGGGATGTGGTCCAGCGATTGGTCGTGATGATTTTCCGCGCGGTGGAGCGTACTCTGGAAGAACTCCCTTAATACCATAGCTCCACTGCATGTCTGGTGTCTGCAACAAACAGCACATTTTTATTAGTAATTCAACAAAATAGGACACCAACGGTCAAGGCCATAGGGTTTAACGTGCACATTCAGAACAAGCTGTTGGAGTGCATGTCTGTCATGGGTCAGCATGTGTCAGCCTGGGCCGGCTCCTCCATCCAGGACAGGAATGAAAAAAAAAAAAATAGGGACAAATTTACAAAGCCTATTTATGTTTTATGTGCTTTTAAATTTTTAAGATGTTATCGACTAACAAAGACTTTTTGACGACTGTAATTACATATCAAATATATTTTTCTGCATAAAATATTAGTGGCTGTATATTAAACATGTTTCTGATTGTTCTAATATTTGTACTAGGTTAAATTTCATTTAATTTCCTAAAAACATATTTTTTCGTACGTACAAAATTATTTGAAGACAAAATCCAGTTTGGGCTTCTTACAAATATTAAAATGACTAGAAACACATTGAATATACAGACACTGATACTCTAAACAAGAAAATATATTTAATATGTAAGTTTAATCGTAGAAATATTTTATTACTCAGAAACATCTTACAATGCAGCAAACTCGGGAATGTCCCTTTAACTACATTAATTTACAATGCTTAAGCACCTGTGTCTAAGAAAAACAGGCTTCGTAAATTGGGCCTATAATCTTTTACTTTAATTTTTTTTTATGAGCATCTACAGATATGACCTAATTTTCAAAAGCCAATGATATGTGGTTTGTAGAGCTGAACATGTAAATGTAATGTAAAGTTAAATGCAAATGTTGACACTGTCCATTGCCTCTGATTTGGGATATAAACAGTACTACAGAGTCGGTGGAAATTTCAATCCATGGATCGTGCTTGCTGCGTCTGACGGGTTGATTATTGTTCTCTTGACTTTGAGATAATTACTAATAAAGTTACAGTTTGCTTTGTTTAATGATACAACAAGATCACTTTGATTTAATAATCATCAGCTATCAGATGTCAAACATTTGGTAATTTTGACATAGTCTTAGAGAGGAAACCCACTACATTTTTTCATTAGTAGCGAGGGATCTTTTATATTCCCTATCTCACATACAAGATAGCACATACCGTGGCCTTTGATATACCAGTTGTGGTGCATTGGCTAGAACAAGAAATGGCCGGATGGGCCCACAGACAGGGTTCAATCCTAGACCTACTGCACAACAAACCAGGGTTTTTTTAACCACTGGGCTACATCCCACCCTCTAATAACGCACAAAAAGATAAAGATGGCTGAAAAAGTAACCAACACTAACACATTAATTATGTTTGTTATACATGTTAAGCGACGGATAAATGTGTCGCGACGCATGCGTCCAGTTAGGATACGGCAATTGAAATCAATGATTTCTAAAATAATCGCTCACATCGCTCGCAGCCGGTTAGGATACAGCTTGGAATTTAACACTATAACTTAACAAGAAAAAGATGAAACATTACCAAAGTGATTTCATAAAATACCTGTATGACAAGTTTTGCCTGATAGAGTTTGCCGTATACAGCTGGTCGGAAGTCGACAACAAACTGAGTTCCCTCTTGTTCTGCTGGTAAAAGTTCCCCCAACTGAGGGGTGACGTTGAACTCTGGGTCACTACCAGACTCGAAGAAAGCCATATACTCGACCGGATGTCTAAAAATAAGAGGACTATGTGTTAATACGAAACCAATCTATTTTACAAGTTTTTGTGTTTTTTTGTTTTTTAAATAAAACGCCACAAACATTTTACACAGAGACAAAGACATTTTTTTTTTTTTTTTGACATTTCAAACATGGATGATGATGAGATGAATCATATACTCAGAAGACACACCCATAATCACACCCGTGAAGTGGGTGAAACTCGGTATATGTAGCCTTACACCTATCCACTGAGCCTAGCAGTGGCTTGGAGCCGGTACTGGCATGAAAAATCTCCCATTGACTCGGGTGGGATACGAACCCAGTACCTACCACCTTGAAGTACAATGGCATAACCACTTCACCACCGAGGCCGGTATTTTACTCATGTTAATGTCAAAATGGTTGTGTAGAGGGAATTTTTTTGGGAGGGAGTACTGTTTATACAACTTCAAAAATGTGTACCTATGCATTATATATCCTGGAGAAATCAATAATCGTGAACATAAGGACAATAAAAAAAACAAGTCCCGTGAAACCTCTTTAAACTGGACACCCTTGGTTTACAGAGGGTCCGGTTTTGAAATGTTTCACTGTATAATTAAAAATAAATACTGTTTACTTGACTCGTTCATCCATTGCTGCACATAACACACTATTCTATTTGTTATAAATATCTCCTGCCAAATTCATTCACCAAAACAAGTTTTTAAATAGATCCCACTTTTGGCATACGACTTTCAGCATTAGTCAAACATTTTGTATTTGTTTGGTAATTGTCTCTAGGACCCTTTTTAATATTGGAGAAAAATTACTTTTCTACTGATGAAAAAAGAATGATGTATTATTTATCAAAATGTTCTTCAATTTAGACACAGTCCTGTCAAAGGACCAGGAAGGGGTATTTATTCATCTGTGGATAAATGTGAAGTCATTGCTTCACAACAGAAGTTGTGATATGGGGTGAGGATTCGATAAATTGGAGATTGTGAAATTAAAAAACCAAACATTTGTGAAATTAAAGCCAAAATAAAATGTTATTACCCCAAATTACTGTTAAGTCTGAAGCCAACAGCAAACCCCAGCCAACTTACCCCAAATTACTGTTAAGTTTGAAGCCAACAGCAAACCCCAGCCAACTTACCCCAAATTACTATACACTTAAGTTTGAAGCCAACAGCAAAACCCAGCCAACTTACCCCAAATGACTGTTAGATATGAATCCAACAACAAAACCCAGCCAACTTACCCCAAATGACTGTTAGATATGAATCCAACAACAAAACCCGGTCAACTTACCCCAAATTACTGTTAGATATGAATCCAACAACAAAACCCAGCCAACTTACCCCAAATGACTGTTAGATATGAATCCAACAACAAAACCCGGTCAACTTACCCCAAATGACTCTTAGATATGAATTCAACAACAAAACCCGGCCAACTTACCCCAAATGACTGTTAGATATGAATCCAACAACAAAACCCGGCCAACTTACCCCAAATGACTGTTAGATATGAATCCAACAACAAAACCCGGCCAACTTACCCAAATGACTGTTAGATATGAATCCAACAACAAAACCCGGCCAACTTACCCCAAATGACTGTTAGATATGAATCCAACAACAAAACCCGGCCAACTTACCCCAAATGACTGTTGGATATGAATCCAACAACAAAACCCGGCCAACTTACCCAAATGACTGTTAGATATGAATCCAACAGAACCTCAGCCAACTTACCCCAAATTACTGTTAGATATGAATCCAACAGAACCCCAGCCAACTTACCCCAAATTACTGTTAGATATGAATCCAACAGCAAAACCCAGCCAACTTACCCCAAATAACTGTTAGATATGAATCCAGCAGCAAAATGTGGCCAACTTATCCCAAATGACTGTTAGATATGAATCCAACAGCAAAACCCAGCCAACTTATCCCAAATGACTGTTAGATATGAATCCAACAGCAAAATGCAGCCAACTTACCTCTAATTAGTGTTAGATATGAATCCAACAGCAAAATGTAGCCAACTTACCCCAAATGACTGTTAGATATGAATCCAACAGCAAAATGTAGCCAACTTACCCCAAATTACTCTTAAATATGAATCCAACAGCAAAATGCGGCCAACTTACCCCAAATGACTGTTAAGTTTGAAGCCAACGGCAGACACTTTGTTGAGACCGGTGGCCTCTATCATGACAGTGTCGTCAACGGGAGCCTCCGAGGCAATGAGACGTAGGGCATATTTCCACAGACCTCCACGTGCTCCTGTGACACGCAGCTCCGCAATACAACTGAAAAAAGAAAAGAGAAAAAAATCCACCATATTTATGTACAACTAATAAAAAGAAAAAGGACACATCATTATTTTTACATTTCAAAATAATAATATAGTTTGTTTTAATAGGTGTGGGTAGTTTATTTATTTTTGGGGGGGGGGGGGGAGGATTGGGGATCATCTATATTCATTATGCTGCCATTAAAGGTGCAGATCCTAGTTTCAGCCTGTGAAAATGGATTCCAACTTTGGTTAATTTACAAACATGTAATGCATATGGATAAAGTTATAACAGAGTGAAGCTAAATTCTGTGACATTTAAATGGGGATATATGCTCTAAAAGTATTCTTGGTATGATAACCATTACTTCTCAGAGGTATGTGTGTTTTTAGAATTATGAACCTTTTGCGGGTATTACAAAAACCAGGATGACAGAAACACTTCGAATGAATGAAAATAAATATTTTTAACAATAAAATGGAAGTAACATACAATTCAAATTATAAAAAAATGGCCCTTGATCATAAAAAAACATCGTATATAGTCTATAAAAACTAAGGTGTATCACTTTATTAAAAGTAAAACAAGATTTGTTATTACATTTTCTCTCAGTGGAATAATATCATTAATGAATAAATTTGTACTTGTATTTAAAGCAAAACAGTAACAGTATTAGCTTAGTGTGGAATGCCAATTTCCTCATTGTGAAATGACTGTTTAAATACAAGTCGATAGCAAAGGTTTTACGAGCATTGAATGTATCAGGGTAGGTTGTAGGTGCATAGTGAAGTCCATAGATGCTTGATGGTAGTGCATAAAAGATTTATACCACAAGTGATCATCCCTTATTTACTTTTGTTAATTTGAAAACTACGAATTTGGACATAATCAGTTCTGTCAGCCCACTAAGTAAAGTAGACAGTTATAAACATATATGGTACTGATTTTGACAGTTGACATTTGGTCTAGACTGTGGCATTTCACTGCAACTTATTTTCGTGCTTATATCCAATTAAGGTTCAAGCATGCTGTCCTGGTCACACACACCTCTGCTATCTGGGCTGTCTGTCCAGGACAGTGAGTTAGTTGTTAGTTAGTTTCTGAGAGAGAAGAGGCCTTACACTTACTCACTGAGCCCTTAAGAACTCGCTCTGTGTTGGAGTCGGTACCGGGCTGCGAACCCTGTACCTACCAGCCTGTAGTTTGATGGCTTAACCACTGTGCCACCAAGGCCGGAAGACTGTGGCAATCAAAGTTTATTGGGGGGGGGGGGGGGGGGGGGGGGGGGGGATGTTTCAGTCATGCTCCTTGATTTATTTTGCTTGAGGTTAACTCACCTCAATGGTTTGAGAGGTTTAAAAGACAAGTCGAACACCAGAATGACCAGCCCACTCAGCGTGTCTCGGTGCTGTCGAATCAGATTCAGCTCCAGGCAGTTGTGTACAAGTTTCTTCACATCTTCATTTGGATAAGACAACTCAAAACTAAACTCATCTGTTGTTGCTAATGCTAAAACAAGATTTAAGAACAGAAATAAATGATTTTTTGTGCCAGTGAGCATTTACCATTATTAAATGAAGTTATGTTTTCAAATTAATTTTTTTTTTTTAACGAAAACCACCAAAGATGAAATCAATTGGGAATGGAATAACTTAATGAAGGCACTTAAACCAAGCTACAATCAAGTTATTTGAATACTCCCACCCCCCCCCCCCCCAACAAAACAAAAAAACCCAACAAAAAACAAAACAAAAAACCCCAAAACCACCAACAAACTTCACCCCAAAATGCCTTCATCTAATACAAACTTGTGGTAATGCAGGAATGAACACTTAGTTTGGGATTTATATCCAGTTATTTGCCACAGTGTCTATATTTGAATAGGTACATCCTTCTGCCTTTTGAGGCATTTCTCTGTTGCTATTCTTGGAATGAATACCTGCTGTGATGTCCATGTTATAATCTAATATGTAGCACAAAGTAAAATGGGTTTCAACTAAGACATGTTTTTTAAAAAGTAGGAGTTGAAATAATTTTACATCTTATATAGATTATAGAAAATGTTAAAACAGTGGAGACACATAAAATTAAGTTCAAAACAAAATAATTTTACATCTTATATAGATTATACAAAATGTTAAAACAGTGGAGACATAAAATTCAGTTAAAAAAAAAATGAAAAAAAAAAAATTGGATCATTTTCTCTTTTCATGAATATTTAACTTTCCTCCCATTTTAAGAAAAGGAAATATTTTACACTGGATCATACCGCTCAGAAGAAAAGCATGTCAGAATACTTCCTCTGACTACCAATAATAGCTTTCTTGCCACTTAATTAACTACCCATATGTGGAGAGAAGGAAATGTTTTATTTAACAACGCCTTCAACACATTTTATTTACGGTTATATGGTATCGGATATGTGTAGAGATGACAACTGGCAAAAAGTGGACATACAACCAGCTCCAGTTGTCATCCCTTGATTTGTTAGTCTCACTAAATCCTTACTTTGTCCTATAACAATGCCGTCTGGAACACCTGGATCCATATCTTTGGGAGTGATCGGTCTTGTGTGAATGGGTTTGTGCTGTCCTGCAGGGTTAACGGCCGCTCCAGCCAGAGATACCTCCAGTCGCATGGCGAGCTGCTTGCGACAACAGCACTCAATGACCGGCCCCTGGTTCGCTCCAAGGGGCTTTGATTCTGGGATGCCCTTTATCGGGAACAACCATCGGATCTCCTTCATACCATTGGCGTCTGCACCAGGTCGTGGATATCTGTACGATAATAAAGATGATGTCATTAATTTATTAATTTCAACTTATTTCCGTGCTTATATGAAGTAAGGTTCAAGCACTCTGTCCTGGGCACACACTTAAACTACTTTTATTTATAATTCTTGGTAGACCTGGGTTTGCGAACAAATTTGTAAACTTGCCCGTGGGAATATGCCTTTAAGATTTGGAATTATGAAATTTACCATTGGTCTGTCATCTTGTGTAAACCTGAATTACATTTTCAAATTGTAGAGAGAGGCCTTGATACAGGCATTTTGCCTGTTGGCTAATCCCCAACCAGCATTATAATTGGGAATAAATATTGTTTAAACCACTTAACCTATCTGGGCTATCTGTCCAGGACAGTGGGTTAGTGGTCAGTTGTTAGTGGTTAGTGAGAGAGAAGAGGGTGTAGTGGTCTTATATCTACCCACTTAGTCGTTTAAACTTGCTCTGGGTGGGAGTAAGTACCGTACTGCAAACCCAGTACCTACCAGCCTTATGTCCTTTGGCTTAACCATGACACAACCGAGGCCGGTAGATGATGTCACTTTGATTTGTGCTTATAATGCTGTCATGGGCATGCATTTCAGGTTCCTGGGCTGCTAGTCTACTACTGATGTTAATGACTCATTGTTAAGCCATTTCTTATATATATATACATGTACACACAAGATGAATTTTGACATCTTACATCTTACAACCTTAAACCAACTGACCTAAAAATCTGTGCCATAAAGACCAGTAATATTTATACATATAACATTCACAATTATCAACATTTTCATGAGCAAACAAAACATATGTTTTGTGTAAAGGGAGATAAAATGAAAAAATTAAAATAATTGGTGATAGATTTCTTACAAAACCAACATTATTGATGTACACTTTTAGGGAGGGTGTACCAAGAAAGAGAACAGTTTGTATGCTTATGAAAATTTTGACAATTGTGAACAACCTCTAATTTACACAAATGTACCAACTGGATTACAGTTTATCAGGTCACATAGGTCTATTATATTTTTTGATGGTTCAACAATGATCCACGATTCTAGTGAAAACTTACCATCTAGATTTTTACAATTGCTGCAGATATGATCAGAGCAAACAGTGAGAACATAGACGAATCATAAAAATGTGTGGACAATATTATTTTGGTTCATACCTACATGAACAAAAAAATCTCTTACGTGGTCCATTTTTACTTAAATTGTGAATGATGGTTGAACCCATTAACAATAAATCGGGCCATAGATTATGAAAGTTACTGGTAATCACACAAAAAACAAGAATAGGAAAGACAGAAAGAAAAGTTTTATTTAACAACACACTCAACACATTTTATTTACGGTTATATGACGTCAGACTTATGGTTAAGGACCACACAGATATTAAGAGAGGAAACTTGCTGTTGCCACTTCATGGGCTATTCTTTTCGATTAACAGCAAGGGATCTTTTATATGCACCATCCCACAGACAGGGTAGTATATACCACAGCCTTTGATATACCAGTCGTGGTGCATTGATTAGAATAAGAAATAGCCCAATGGGCCCACCGACAGGTATCGATCCCATACCGACCGTGCATCTAGCGAGCACCTAAACCACTAGGCTACATCCCGCCCACAAGAATAGGAATATCTGGTTAACAACACCTTATTACATTTTAAACTACAGCTATTTAGTGTCTAACATATGGTTATTTCGACACTCGGTCGAGAGGAAAACCCCCAGGAAATCCCCTGCCATAGGCAACTTTTATCGAACAAGCAGCAACAGTTTTGTTTTCTTCAAATGCACTTTTCCATAGGCAGGATGGTACACAGAGAAAATAAAATTTGTTATATCACACACAAAAAAAAGACTTACTCGCAGTCATTGGGTGGAATACATGGCCAGTCCAAGCCGTCTTCTCGGAGCACCACGACAGCAGCAACACTTTCGTACTTGTGCATTTTGCTTGGAGCAAAACTAATTGGGATATCAAGGACAGATTTGGGCCCAATGCGAATGGATATGCTGTGCTTTAGGAGCAAACTGAATGGTGACCTATTATCCATTTCGTCAGCATCCATCTGTGAATCCATATCTGTGGGGAAAAAAACACTAGACTGTAGGCATATAATTGGGTGGATAAAGTCTGCCATATTTTAAAAATAAGCTATGTAATGATTAAAAAAAAAAAATGTACATAATAATTTGTTTTAAAGTAGTGCCTGAAAGTAGTGTTTAATAATTTTTTTTAGCATATGCTAAAATTGTGCAACAATAAACTATCTTGCGCTTATAATATTAACAATCAATGAAGTAGCAAATCTGTCGGGTTTTTTTTTTGTGGTTGTTAAATACATGATTTATAAGTCCAGCAGAAAATCAGTGGGACTGACAAGATATCTGAATTTTGCTGAATCTATGACTAATTCCAGGTGCTTAAAACAAATTCTTATTTCATTTTTTTCCTTTCTTTTAAATACTATTCTTTTTTGACACATTTTAATAACTTTTTTTTCCTGTTTAAAAAAAATACTTTTATGAATTCTGCAGAAAACTCACTTTGGCTCATGATGTCCAAATGAAAATATACTTGTAATATAAATAGTCTCAGTATCCTTTATGTCTTGTGTCCTCATCGATACAACCAACATTTATGGGATGGATGTGCCTGAACCTTCAGTGGGTGTAGGTGCGTAAATAGAGGTTTGGTTGGTTGGATTATGTCTTGAATATCGTTCAGTACTGAGACTTACCTGTGAGCACCACATCGGCCAAGATGGCCACATCGAATGGGTTTCGGAATGGTATGATCAGAGTGGTGTTGGAGCCGACGTCAGTGAATACGCTCACGGCATCCTGGGGCTGAGGCAGAAGCCCTGTGCCCGACGCAAAGAACACCCAGTCACCAAACTGTAAACAAAAAACAAATTACAAATATATGGAGCTATGGGTCATAGGTTCAATCCCCTTCAGTGGACTGACTCAATGAGTTTACTGGGTTTAGGCAGAATCCCTGCGTCCGATGATAAAACAACCAGTCACCAAACTGAAAACAGAAAACAAATTACATATATATATGAAGCTATGGGACATAGGATCAATCCCCTTCAGTGGACAGGATTAATGAGTTTACTTTGATTCGAGCCAATGCTCCACAAGTGGAATATTGTTTTTGACTGTATATACCAAATCACTGTAATTCAAAATAAGGTGTCATTACACAAATAATTCTTTCTTTCTTTTTGTAAATGCTTAAAAATACTAATGGGTGTAAGCATGATAGATTCATGCAACACAATTAACTACTCACCTGTCGGCTTGTGAAGGTGATTTGAGCACTGTGGTCTTTATTGCCAAGGGTTGAAGGCATGAAGTGCAAACTGAGTTCAATTTTCGAACGCGGACCCAGAACAATTGGACGCTCATTGTCACGTTCCAGGAAAAAGTTGTTGGCATTAGAAATGGTTATGACAAGCTCCAGCATTTCATCTATTGGGTTTTCTAACACAATCATCTGCTTGGTCCATCTGCAGAAAAAAAAAGAAGAGTTAAACCTTTGTTCTTGTAACAATGTTAATTAATTTAATAATTAAATCGATGGATTCAATAAGGGACCAATTCCACATTACCAAATTTTAGAAAAAACATGTTTGTAACCATTTCTCTAAGGGTAAACATAATCTGTATACGATAACCACCTTGGAGTTGGAACATGAGAAAGTTTTTCATTAACAGATTAATATACAGTGAAATCCCTTAGAACCGGACACCCATGGGTTCAAGTAAAACGTCTGGGCCCGTGCTTATAAAAGTTAAAGTCCAGACTTTAACGTACTGCTATTTGAATGGTGTTGCCATGATGTTAAAGTCTGGACTTTATTAAAGTCTAGACTTTAAGGTTTATAAGCAGGGGGCCTGGTCTTAAGGGGTATCCATTTCAGAGAAGTTCTGTGGAAAATGTCCTGTTTTGAGGGAATTCCAATCTACTGAGAGTATAGTTTAGAGGGGTATCAATGAATATACAAAAGTTAAAAATTGGAAAAACGACTTGGTGCCTCATTGAATTTACTGATCCAATTGTTTTGCTGCTATACAAACAGAACATCCAAGTGACACCCTCTCCTGTTAAAGGGACAGACTCTAGTTTCAGCCCTTGAAAATGCACACTAAGTTTAGTTGATCTACAAACCTGTAACACATTTGGATAAAGTTACAATTGAGTGAAACAAGAGTCTCGGACTTTGAAATGGTGAAATATCCTCTAAAAATAGACTAAAACTCGACTCCATAACTGTTACTTCTCAAACACATGTGCGTTTTAAAAAATATGAGAAATGCATTTTGAGATATTAAAAACACCAGGATGACCAAAAACACTTCGAATGTATGGAAATCTAAACAATAAAATCTAAGTAAAGTATGATTTTAGTTATCAAAAACGGCTCTAATAGTAAAAAATATGCCTTAGTGTTTAGAAACTAGGGTATGTCCCTTTAAATATAGAAATTAATGCTGCTTCTGGATTACTATCTGTTTATTAAAGTCCCCAAATAACCAGCCTAAAGATGCATTCTCATTATGCGATTTGTCGCACGTTCTAATTGGTAAGACTGCGACACAACTTGTCATATAAGACTATTGTCGTTTCTATTCAGATGTTCTCACAGTACGATTTGATAACATTTGACTAGTCTATGTGACTAATCGCATAATGAAAGAAAGAGATTTTATTTAGTTATATGGCGTCAGACATATGGTTAAGGACCACACAGATATTGAGATAGGAAACCCACTGTCGCCACTTCATGGGCTACTATTTTCGATTAGCAGCAAGGGATTTTTTATATGCACCATCCCACAGACAGGGTGGTACATACCACAGCCTTTGATATATCAGTCGTGGTGCACTGGCTGGAACGAGAAATAGCCCAATAGGCATACTGATGGGGATCGATCTCAGACCGATCGCTTTACCACTGGGCTACGTACCACCCGAATCGCATAATGAGAACGCCCCTTAAATATAGAGATTTAAAAACACACCTTCCGAGCTCACAATCCATGTGTTCGAGGGTGACTGGTGCTGGTGGCTGAGCAACAAGGATCAACTCATACCAAAATTCTCCAACCAAATCATTGTAGAACACCAAACTGCAACAATATTCAAGTTTATTTATTACAAATAAATATTCACCTTCATTACTACATATGTTACCTAGCATAAATTACTAGCAGTTAAATATTGTAATAACTGAAAAACTTTAAACTGTACCACAAAATATATTTCACAACCAATTTTTAATTACTGTTCTATAATTTCATAACATAATAAAATCTAAAAATACAAGTCATATGTATATATAATTTACACATATATTTGTAGGTCATAAATGACATTTTTTCTTTTGGTTTGCTGTAATCCAAGTACCCATTTTAGTATCCATTAACAGGTGTTTTTTTAATGTTTAAATAAAAAATACAACAAAATACTGATTGACTACTAAAATGAGAGCTTAGGTCACCACATTTAATTTTCATATTGGAGGAAAAAACACAGTTATGGTACTTAGATTCACATCAACAAATTTAATTGGAAATTGTGGAACAATTTTTTTACAATTCATTACATTATTCAGTTAAACATGACAAATATTTAAGAAATTTCTAAACATTTCACTTTAACTTGATCTTCTTGCTATATATCCACAATTCTGGTTCAAGCATGCTGTCCTGGGCACCCCCCCCCCCCCCCCCCACTATCTGGGCTGTCTGTTCAGGACAGTGTGTTAGTGGTTGGTGGTTAGTTGTTAGTGAGAGAGACAAATTATTGCAATGGCCTAACACTCCCCCTCCCCCCCCCCCCCCCACTGATCCATTAAAACTCAATTTGAATGTGTCGATATGAAGATGCGAACTGAGTACCTACCAGCCTCAAGTCCAATGGCTTAGCCACCATGCCACGGAGGTAAGTATAATTAATTAATATTTACAATGAATGTGTATGGGTTATTATTACCCATATGGGCTCAAATATACAGGGCAATATTTTTTCAATCTCCGCAGTGTGCAGATTGCTTCTACAGCCACCGATTGGCTGACTTAAAAATCAAGACGTTTGGATGGTTGCTTGCCATGACCGGAACTTCACTTTCATTCAGATAATGTTTCCATTCATGAGTCAGATTACACATACGTTATAGGATCTACAAAGATGTACAGAAATGTTTTGACTCATTTGTTTCATGGTATATTTTCATAAGCAGTGGCTTTAGTAGCATGAAAAAAAATGATAGCTTTGTTGTACAATGGGTAATAAAGAGAAGTTACGAGGAGTTACAAATTATCTATCCCTCATGAATGAATGTTGTAAAACCCTTGCCAAAAGCTTGTTAGTTATTCTCCAACTAACCTGCCATGCTGAGTTCCAACCTTAGTCGGTGCAAAGGTTAAACTGTAAGCAGTTTTCTCCCCCACGGGAATTGTGACGGAGTCTGGGCCGGAAAGATCTTGTCCTTGTACAGACGCTTCCAACGTTATTTCTTCAATTGTCGGATTCCTCACCAGAACATCTAACGCAGCCTTTTGCTATAACACAGAAAAAAACCCCACAACACTTATCTAACACTGCTTATTCACACAACTGTTATAGTTATTATATGGTAATCATTTCTTTTTTCAGCTCAAGCTCTAAACTTAATTGTTACTAAATCTTCATTAATATTTCAACTTTTGGAAACAGCTAAATATATATCTGTTAACAGGCCTCTGCAAATTCAAAATTTGCATAACCGTAAAAGTGTTTAACCAAAAATAATTTTCGTAACTTACTTCAGCTGGCGTAACATTTTTTTTATATGAAATGAATAACAAAATAAAAGACACATCACTTGGACTGATCATTTAATACATTTTACACAAATAGTGAATCAATTATTCCAGACAAAAGTTGCAAAGCCAATACACAAACGATTGGTGGAGGCCTGTGGCATGTTCAGAGGGCCGAGCACTCACAATCTGACTGGTACCAACGTGTTTTATCACATCACATTCACCTAGTGTTTTCCCTAGAAATTGGGCGAAGCATGGTAGACTAAACACTTTTGGGGCATTTTCACCATTTTTAGGGCACTTGTTTTTCATTAAAGACAAAAAATTAATTGAAATAAAAATAAATAGAATTAATGAGCTTGCTTTAATAAATGAAAGGCAAAACAGGCATATTTTATTAATTAGTAATAAATCTTCTTAGTGGTTTTACAAAGACAATTTTAGAATTAAATATTCAAAAAGGCTTGTTTAATCTCCGGGAAACATGACACCGATTAAGGCAAGATGGCGTTAGACTTCTGAGGAATGATGCTGCACCATTCTAAAACAAGCTGGGGAAACACTATCGTCTAACATTAGCCGATCGCTCACTCTCCTGAACATGCCTATTATTTATGAAACCGATGGTCAGTGTTTGCTCACCAGGCAATGACAGCCGATTTCGAGGTATCGTTCTGGCGGTGGTGGCGTGACATTCACTTCAAGGGAATACCAGATCCTGTAGCCATCGTACTCCCGCCTCTCATCATCCTCTGAACTGACGTCATCACCATCACTGTCAACCTCACTGTCAGAAAAACCCCCCAAAAAACTGTAGTGTTAAAACTATTACATCACATCTTTTTAACCCAAAACAGTTGTAGTGTTAAACTATTACATCACATCTTTTTACTTCTTTAAGGTGAGATAAAAGCTGTTCATATTAACAAGCATTCTGAGAGTACTGCTAAAGCAATATATGTCCCCTACCAAGCCCAACAAATGTTCATAGCTGTCAAAATTCAAGGGACATAACTGTGTGAAAAATGGGTAAATCGTTATGAAAGTTAAATTGTATCTATAACAGAGCATGATAAAGCTATATACATAACATTTCAGCTCCTTGTCCAGAAAATGTTTGTATCTCCTAAGTTCAAGGGCCATAACTCTGTCAAAAGTTCATAAATTGCCATCAAAGTAAAACTTGATCTGTAACAGTACATGATAAAGCTATACACAATATTTTAGCTCCATATCTCTAGGTATTGTGAACAAAAAATTAGAGCTGGGTGGTATACCATATATACCGTTTCGTATCTGAATCATGTCAATATTAATTTACCGTACCGAGCAAATTTCAAAATACTGAAGTTTCGGTACTGAAATATTTTTCCCGCCATTTAGTAAAGCACTAACAATATATCTAACGAACGCAAAATGAATTGGATATAAATCAGACGAGATCCTTGTGTATGGAATTTAATTTTATTTAGATGAAATTAGCAGGTGAGACTTAACTCAGGCATGCATTTAAAGTTAAGTATACCGAAAATACCGCTCGATATCGGTATCTACATTGGTATTGTGTCAATACCGAATACCGCACCGATACCGAGGTAAATCACCCCAAAAAATACAGATACCGATACTGAACCTGAAATTTCAATACTGCCCAGCTCTAAAAAAACATCCAAAAAACTATATGTAGGACAGACAGATGGACAGACAGACAGACAGACAGAAGGACGGAGATGAAACCTATAGTTAGTTGGCCTGGTAGGGGACCACTAACCCACCATGATCCCTCAGCTGATTGAATACTCACACCGCTGCTTTTCTGCCTGCCATCAGTGTCAAGATTCCCTTGTACACACCGCGTTTCTTGGGAGTGACCACAATCTCGTAGACTCCAGTGTCACCTGCAAGCACGGTTACTGTCTGCTTTCCAGTCACGAATGGAAGGTCCGAGGTAACGTGGTACACCATCTTCTTACCTGTCGTATTCGGAACTCTCACTGTGTATGATACGCTGAAACAGGAGGCAAACATTTTACATAGGACATTGTAAATTAAAGGTTCAGTGTGAGATTTTCAGGTCACAATAGTTTGGGTTTTTTTTCATTTATTTGTAGCAAGTAACTAAAATTAATATTTGTATGATTAACTGGAGAATATTAAAATTGGAATTGTTTTTCATTTTGGGAGCATTTATCATTAGTTTATAACAGACACTGAAGAAAGTAAATTAAAATTTTAAAATAGCAAGCGTTTTCAACCACAAATCTTCCCAGTGCATGTCTGTACCAAAAACTTTTTAAAAAACCCCAATCATTGGCAAATATTTAAAATGTGTAGATTAAAATGTTGACCACACTACATTATTAGATGTGTTTTTGTTTTTTTGGGGGGTTGGGGGGGTGCATTTTATTTGTTCATTTTTGTTTCTTGATAATGGTGTGCTTTAAACATCGACAAGAAATCCCTGAACTTTAAAATATTGTAATTTTCAACATCACTGTTATATTTAACTAACATTGCAATAACACAACCAGATTATTGCTTTGCTTAGTATTAGATGTAGCAATTTAGGAGTAATTTTAAAAAATGGTGCACACTTGTTGAATTTATAGCTAATATTGGTCAAATGTAGGAAGACTGCTTTCAGTTTTAAACAGAAGAAAACTAATTGGAAATGCAATTATCTGAGAGATCAGAAAAGAAAATGACATCATCAGTCAGTTTATTATCTCCATTTTCTCCAATACGATCAAATGTTAACAACATTTCAACTTAGATGCTGTTACAATTCAACTGGCTCAAATGTCTAATGGCCATCCATCTATAGTTTGACCCCTTTCTACATTCCAAAATGCACAAATATAATATAAATTAATCTGTATTAAGCAATCAACCATCTTAATGAGGCGACATTTTAATATACTTTTAGGTGGTTATATTACAGAGATTTCACTGCATACACTTACACAGATTTGACTGTTACACTTACGATCTGTTCAGTATACTGTTTTTAGCAGTCAAATACTGGCAGCAGCATTGACCTTACAGTGTAGTAAAGTTACCTATTCTTGGCCTGGCAGTCCAGTTTGATGTTGTCAAGAGCCAGTGGTTTGTCAGCTTTTCCTTTCAGATAAAACGTATGGTCCGTCCCATCATCAATATTGGACAGAACAAGCTTACCCTACAAATTAAGAACATGAATGCTCTATTATTAAAACAGTGTGGTTTATTATAATGATTGTTTTGTTTTAATGAAAACATAAGTGAAAAAAAAGACAACAAAGATTCAGAAAGATGATTTTGCCAAGAAGCAGAAAACTTGCAATTTAAATACACACCAGAGAGAGAGAGAGAGAGAGAGAGAGAGAGACGGAGAGTGAGATGAAGAGAGAGAGAGAGAAAGACACACAGAGAGAGAGAGAGAGAGAGAGAGAGAGAGAGAGAGAGAGAGAGAGAGAGAGAGAGAGAGAGAGAGAGAGAGACGGAAAGTGAGATGGAGCGAGAGAAAGACACACACAGAGAGAGAGAGAGAGAGAGAGAGAGAGAGAGAGAGAGAGAGAGAGAGAGAGAACAACACACACACACAGAGAGAGAGAGAGAGAGAGAGAGAGAGAGAGAGAGAGGGGGGGGGGGGGGGGTGTTTAAAGGACTTTTATTACAACTACAAAGAGCATGGAGTAATTAAGTGTGTGGAAATTATAAAATCCACAATAACACATAACTACAATTATAATAATATATTATCATTCTTCAATTAGTATTCTGCATACAACAGAAAAATAAAACTTAAGAAGTGTCATAATCATCTGGGTGGCCAAATCGAATACTGTATACCTATCAGTGAAAATCAGCCTGGTACATATCTGTGTACTTTCCTGCGCCCACCTGGCATTCTCATCGTCTGCTGCTAATAAAGCTGATCTGACCCACATAATTAACCATTGTTGGTAGTAGGGGACTATAGTAGGTGGCAACAAGAACCTCTTAATAATGCTAAAAGTAACGACTGAATACTCTTGTGAGTGGTTAAACTTACATCCATAGCAAAAGAAGAGACAGTGACTGGGATGTGGAGGTGAATGTTCCACAAAGTAATTTAAAAGAGAAGAAATTGTCAGATCGGGAAGAACTGAAATGAAAATCATAGAAGAGAAAAGAAAGTGGGCAGTGGAATTAAACATGAAATTATGTACCTGTATTTCTTTTTCATAGAGAGGTTTGAAGCTGAGTGGGTACTTGGCTGTTTGGCTGGCCTTGACAAACAGTGATGGTGGGCCAAAGAAGCCCTCGCCCGACAAAGTAGAATGCAGCTGCCAATCGTGGTTTGTCATGTTAATCTGAAACACATTTGCAAAAACACAAACTATACAGTCCTTTGCATCCTCCATGAACATTGCTTTATGCAAATAATTTAAATTTAAAATGCCGTAAGAAGAAAAGTAAAGTGTTTTGGAAATAACTAAAAAACACTATTTTTGTGTGCAATTTAGAAATAATCAGCAATCAAATAAATAAGTTGTAGTGTATACCATACTAAGAAAACAATGTTCCGTGATGAGAATACCATATGAAAACTTTTGATGTTGTTTGTGAAATTTTGTCGAAACCAGTATATGGTGTGTGAACTGCACTGCAGTTTAAGTCACAATAAATATTAAAGAAAAAAAAAGAAGGATTTTGAATACTGGAATAAAAATAACATTGAACATAAAATTCAGAAAACTTTTCGGGGTTTTTAAAAAGGGGATACTGTAGTCATTTGAATTTTTTTTATAAAAAAATAGCAATATTTTCTAAAAATCATCCAATAAACACCTTTCAATTTGCTACATAAATATTTTCAGAGCCATTGGTTTTACTTTTACGTATCTTATATTTTCAGAACACATTCAGTTGACAAACAAATGGCTAAACAAGACAATACCAGTAGCTAACTGATTATGTTATCACAGGAGGTGGTTACAAGAGTCTCTTAACAATGCCAGAAGTAACCACTGAGAAAATTAGAACACAGGATTATTGGGGCATTTAGGAAATCGAAATGAGGGATGCAACCCCCCCAACTGTGCCACTGAGAACCACAGAAGTAACACAGGATTATTGGGGCATTTAGGAAATCGAAGTTTGTGATGCATACCTCCCCCCACCCCCCCCCCCCAACTGTGCCACTGAGAACCACAGAATACAGGATTACTGGAGCATTTAGGAAATCGAAGTGAGTGATGCATACCCTCCCAATTGTGCCACTGAGAACCACAGAAGTAATACAGGATTATTGGAGCATTTAGGAAATCGAAGTGAGTGATGCATACCCCCAATTGTGCCACTGAGAACCACAGAAGTAATACAGGATTATTGGAGCATTTAGGACATCAAAGTGAGTGAACTGTGCCACTGAGAACCACAGAAGTATTACAGGATTATTGGGGCATTTAGGAATTCGAAGTGAGTATTACAGGATTATTGGGGCATTTAGGAATTTGAAGTGAGGGATGCATACTCCCTCCACTGAACTGTGCCTGTTTTGTAGCATGATATCAGCACTGAACTCACAATGGGTATCTTCTGTGTGACTGACTGGTGGACGGGGGTCACAAAGGACATCTCCAGAGTGCTGCCGTGTGGGTTGACGGTGCACTCAATGCGGTACACACGGACATCGTCCGATGACTTCAGCACTAGCTCACATGGGTAGTGACCCGGATCGTTGGCCTTGAACGTCACTGGCAGTTCTACGACTCCATCATCCAGGTTGACATCTGAAATACAAGACATAATGTAAACTTAAAGTTAAAATTTAAAACAAAAATATTTTTAGGGTCAAACCTGAAAGACAGTGGACAGTTTATTCTGTTGTATGTTTTAAGTGATATATGTGAAACTATCACTGAAATAACAATTGTCAATAATTAATGTCAACACTTTTGTAAGTTGGTATCAGTAAAGTTTGCCAAACGACTAAGTTAAGCCAGCCGTTTGTCACTAATGCTGCTACTGATTTTTAATCGACACATTAAACCAAATGACCAGGAAGGAAGGAAATGTTTTATTTAACGATGCACTCAACACATTTTATTTACAGTATATGGCGTCAGACATATGGTTAAGGACCACACAGATATTGACAGAGGAAACCCTTCACTTCATGGGCTATGCTTTTCGATTACCAGCAAGGGATCTTTTATATGCACCATCCCAAAGACAGGATAGTACATACCATGGCCTTTTGTTACGCCAATTGTGGAGCACTCCCAAACAAAAATGCATGCTTGCAGCTAGGTTGTTGCAAGGTAGTTACAAGGTTGTACAAGCAATGCAAGCTATTTGCAAGCTAACATTTAGCTCGTGTAAGGTAGTCAGTATTTCTGCAAGCTTCCCGCAAGCATGTTTTCATTTTTGCTAGCTTGCTGCAAGCACATCTTCGACTGTGCAAGCTTCCCGCAAGCATGTTTTCATTTTGCAAGCTTGCTGCATGCATATCTTCAACTGTGCAAGCTTCCTGCTAGCATGTTTTCATTTTTGTAAGCTTGCTGCATATATATCTTCAACTGTGAAAGCATGTCTACACTTGTGGAGAAAAAGCTAAGTCCAAATCATTTTCATGGTTATTTGTTTTTAATTCATAACTTCTCATATGATTTATCAAATTCAGTGGGAACAGTGGCTAACAACCAAACATACAAGTTACAGATTTAGATAGTATTTACAATAATAATTAAAACAAAATTAATATTAATACATATGAATGATAATACAATATGGTTAAAACAGAATCATCTTGTAATAATTGGATTTTCAATTGGCCCCAAAAATAATAACATATGCATGGCCATGAGAGGATGACATGGGCCATGTTTGGTTGAATTTAGCCTGGTTGAATTTGAGAAGATGTTGAAAATGTCTGAGCCAATCAGAGGCCAGGGTGGCCATCTTGGATTTTGAATCAGCCACAAAAATAACAACATTTACTAAGTCATGAGAGAATCATTTGGACTAAGTTTGATTGAAACCTGCCTGGTGGACCTTGAAAAGAAGCAAAAAAATGTCTCTGTCAATCAAAGGCCAGGGCAGCGATCTTGATTTTAAATCTGCCCGAAAAAATAACAAACTTGGTCAGGGCCATGAGAGGATCATTAGGAATACATATGGTTTAAATTTGCATGGTGGAACTTGAGTAAAAGTTAAAAATGTCTCAGTTATTCAGAGGCCAGGGCAGCCATCTTGGAATTTTTATTGGCCTGAAAAATAACAACACTTGGTCAGGTCTATAAGAGGATCATTTGGACCAAGTTTGGTTGAATCCTGCTTGGTGGAACAGGAGAAAAAAGAAAACAAGAAGAAACAAACAAATGACTTTAAACCACAGTGTGGATCTCCAGATAGTGGAGGAATATAACCTAAAACAAGAAGAAGAAGAAGAATATAGGACCAGAAGCTTTTTAGCATATTAGTTTAGTCAAGATTATCCCACATAAATGGAACATGTCTATCAGACAGGTAAACTAATTTTGTATCCTAAGTATCTGACAACATGTAGCACCTATTTTTTTGTTTTAACTGTTCATGTTTTTCACTTTAAAACCATTGTTGTTTTTTTAAAGAATTATACAAGATGCAAGATGGCTGCCACTGATGCAAGCTTGTAGGTAGATCGTTGCAAGCTTGCAGGAAGCTTGTCGCAAGCTTGCAGGAATCTCGTCGCAAGCGTGTGGGTAGCTCGTCGCAAGCTTGCTGGAAGCTCGTCGCAAGCATGCGGGAAGCTCGTAGCAAGCTTGCAGCAAGGTTGTAAAAAGGTTCCAAATACTAGCTTAAACTGAATAAGCTTGCAGGAAGCTCGTCGCAAGCATGCAACAAGCTTGCGGCAAGGTTGCAAGAAGCTCGTCGCAAGCTTGCAAGAAGCTCGTCGCAAGCTTGTGGCAAGGTTGTAAAAAGGTTCCAAATACTAGCTCGAAACGCAGTAGTTACTACCTTGCCGCAAGGTTTTTACCAGCTATTTATTAAGCTTGCAATTTTTGTTTGGGAGCTAGCTGGCTGGAACGAGAAATAGCCCAATGGGTCCACTGACAGGGATTGATCCTAGACTGATCACACATCAAGCGAATGCTTTACCACTGGGCTACATCCTGGCCCCACCAAATGACCACTTCAGGAACCAGTCAATAAAGTTAAAAAAAACAGCTAGCTGAACCTAGACCTGTATTAATTATCCAACTGACCTGTATTAAACAGCCAATTCAACTGAATTCTTTTAAACAGCCAAATGACCTATATTAAACAGTCAATGTTCCTTAGAGGTCAATTTTCCATATTCCCTTAGGTGGCTACTAATTTTAGATTTCAGGTTTGACTGTGTATGTACCTGATGACTGAATGTGTGAACATAGTAAATATTTCATGTCTGTGTTATTACCTTTGGGTACCTTCACATCAGGAGGTGCGCTGTGAGACCTTGACTCCAGAACACTGGGCAGACGTATCTTTTCTGGCAGCTGGAAGAATTCTGCATTCACTTCTACAGCGTACGTCAATTCTCCGGGTGTCTTTTTCTGTAGACAGAAGTAAAACAAGGTACAATTTTTTTTAAATATTTTAGCACAAATAGTTAATAATATTAAGAAAAATTGTTGTTGTGTAGGTATTTTTATTAAAAAAAAATACAAATACAGAACAACAGAATATAAAACAAATAATGACAACCTCAAATTGCTTGGAGAATGCATTTGGATGTTAAACACATTAATTTTGATTCTGGATTAAAAAAATATAAATAAATCATAAAACTACAATCAATGCAGACTTTGAATTGCATGATGATTGAGTACATATCTGAAAAAACATTTGCATCTAGATTTATAATGACATTTCTTTTTGAAATCTACACACAAAATGTCAACCCTGAATTGCTCAATGATTGCATCTGGGATTAAAACCTCTTCTTTTTTCATAAAAGCTACCACTAGATACAGAACAAAAATAATGCGAACCTTGAACTGCTTGATGATTGCGTCTGGATTTGATGACAACATCTTGATAGTTTTGGCTGTGACACTGCAGCTCATCAGAGTTCCTGTCACATGGCGACGCTGTAGCTCAACATCAGACATGTGCTGATAACAACGAGGATTTAAAGTTAGAAAAAAATATCATATACAAATAACATACTGACTGTAATAAAAAAAAAGATGAATCAAAATTAGCATTCTATTCTTACTATATCAATGGACTGTCTGGAATTCATACCGTGAATAGATAAGTATAAGCAACAAACAGCAGTTGGTTATAACCGTGACACCATCTAATGGTCTGGGGAAAAACAAGAACAAAAACAAGCAAAATAAAAAAATAAAAACAACCCAAAAAACAACCACATCAGCTGGTTGTGCACAATGAAATATGAATGTGATATGGTACAGTGGAATCTGTGTAAACCAGATCATGCCGGAGACCTAATAATTATTAGATATAGACAGAATCCGATGTTTAGAGAGTCGTGTTTTAGAATTTAGAACATTTGGAACCCTGAAACTTAGCCGCTTTTGACAGGATTCTTATTTGTTCATGGTCCGGTTGAGACATGTTTCATTGTATATGCTTCTGATAAAGAGTACTTTGTGTAATTAAGGTGGCAGCCTATTTTGTTTGTCATACAAACATATTAATATCTGTCCTGGACAGGCAGCTGCTGAAATGTATGTCCAGGAAGAAGAACTTTGTTTTGTTTAACGACACCACTAGAGCACATGGATTAATTAATCATTGGCTACTGGATGTCAAACATTTAGTAATTCTGACTCGTAGTCAACAGAGGAAACCCGCCACTTTTTTCCTAATGCAGCAAGGGATCTTTTATATGCACATTCCCACAGACAGGAAAGCAATACCACGGCCTGTGTCCAGTTGTGGTGTACTGGTTGGAACGAGAGAAAAAACCCAATCAGTTGAACGGATTCACTGAGGTGGTTCGATCCTGCGACGCAAGCACCTCAGGCGAGCGCTCAACCAACTGAGCTAAATCCCGCACCTCAGGCGAGCGCTCAACCAACTGAGCTAAATCCCGCACCTCAGGCGAGCGCTCAACCAACTGAGCTAAATCCCGCCCCTGTAAGTCCAGGAAAGCATGCTTGATTTTTCATTGGATGTAATAAAAACGATCAGTTATAGCATGAGTAAGTTATGAATCACCTGCTGGGCGGCGATGATTAACGCCCTCTCTTTGGCCATGTTTGTGATTGGTATGAGAAGTTTCTCCTTCAACATCTGTCCTGCTTCACACTTCCAATAGATCACGCGCTCGTCTCCGCCAAACATTCCTTTACCAGTACCTGCACGAAAATACATTTTAATAATAATAACAAAAGTATTAACAATAACAATCAGGGCTTCTAGAAAATATTTACTAGCCACGATTAAAAATTCACTAGCCCTACTTTACTTTAAGTTAATACAATTTTACTAAATAATAGTAATTATCTGCTATATCACCTAAAGAGGAAGATACAGCTTAAAAGCATTAACATTGGGGGGAGGAGGGGGGGAGGGGCAGGGTATTCATATTTACAAAATAGACTTAACTGCAACACTGACTAAAAAAATTCACTAGCTGTCGGGCATGGCAATAGTAGTTATTTACTAGCCCCAACACTGAATATCACTAGCCATGGGAGTGGGGCCACCATAATCTAGAAGGCATGACAATATTAATAATTACAGTAATAAAATAGTAAGTTGTAATAGTGGTTATAACAATGATAACATGCATTCTGAGAGTACTGCTAAAGCAATACATGTCCCCATTACCAGGCCCAACACATTTTTGTATCTCCTAAATTCAAGGGCCAGAACTCTGTCAAATGTTTTAGTAAATTTCACTCCTCTATTTATTTATTTTCTTACCAGCAGCAGCGGCACTACTGATCCGCACACTGTGTGCAGTGGGCACAAACGGCAGAACGGACGGCAGAGGCAGCAATGCCTTGGCTTCGATTGAGTACAGGAACTCGCCAATTTTCTCATTCAGGAAGATCACAGAGCACTGGCGACTGCCCACAGAGAATGGCAGAAAGTGGACCTCCACCTCAGCGGTGGCGTGAGCTTTGAGGTACACGTGAGTCATTGGGCTGAAGAACGCACTCAGAACTGAGGAATCTTCTGAAAAAAAAACAACAACGAATATCTGTAATTTAAATTGAGCTTTTAAAAGAAAAAGCTACTTTTTAGGACTTCTGAAAGTACTGCATAATGATTGATTTATTAATTATTCACATCCCTTTGATATTAACATGATGATTTCTAATGACTACATATAACAATTTTAATGTAAAATCCGAAAAATAAATATTCTGAAGTACCTAAAAATGTAAACATAACAATTGTCTTTTTAAATTAATATACTAATTTATAATTTAATAGATATCATAATATTAATCATTCTAAAACATCCAAATATATTGTTTGCAATCAGATACTTACTAGCTATGGCCAAACATTAGCAAACTCACATCATGACCTCATCTTTAATAGTGGAAACAGTGTAGTTGCACTTTCAGGATGAAAATACTCAAGTTACCTACCTATTAAGCTGACACATTTGTTCAAAATAGAAGATTTACTATATTTATTACAAAACTGATTGTGAAGTACCTTGGTTTTTCCTTCCGTTGAGCAAGTCCTTGTTGCTGATCACATCGGGATGTAAACTGTCTGGTGTCTGCGAATGACCTTGTCCGTGATTGATCTTCGACAAGACCTTCTTTTTCGTGGGGGGTTTCGGCTTACTCAGCAGTGAGGTCTTGTTGGGGTCTGGCAGATCGACACTGGCCTCCACCAACACCACCTGGAACTTGCCCGCCTCGTCAAACGGGTTGGTCACATCAATCATAATACGCTCCAGTTCGTAACATGGAGACTCAACTTTGAAAACATCCTGGAAAATGAAGACACAAAGACTGATCACATTATGCTGATAGCTATTACAATCCTGCATTATTTTGTTGTATACTAGATTCTGTAAAAAAATATACTTATTTCTATCAGTTTGTTTTGTTTAATGAGGGGGCAGGATATAGCCTAGTGGTAAAGTGCTCGCTTGATGCGTTGTCAGTTTGGGATCGATCCCCGTCGGTGGGCCCATTTGACTATTTCTCATTCCAGCCAGTGTACCACTATTGGTATATTACAGGCTGTGGTATGTGATATCCTGTCTGTGGGATGGTGAATATAAAAGATCCCTTGCTGCATTAGGAAAAACATTTTGGGTTTCCTCTGATGACTACTACTTGTCAGAATTACCAAATGTTTGACATCCAATAGCCGATGATTAATTAATCAATGTGCTCCAGTGGTGTCGTTAAACAAAACTTGTTTAATGACACCACTAGAGAACATTGATTTATTAATCATCGGCTACTGGATGTCAAACATTTGGTAATTTTGATATATAGTGTTAGGAGGGAAACCCGCTACATTTTTCCATTAGTAGCAAGGGATCTTTTATAAGCACCATCCCACAGACAGGATAGCACATGCCACAACCTTTAACATACCAGTCATGATGCACTGGCTTCCTGTAAAATGAAGACACAAAGACGGATCACATAATGCTGACAGCTATTACAACCCTGCATTTGTCATAAACTCATTTTAATCAATACATACTTGTGGTTACAACATGCTTGGCAATTTCTTTTTTTGGCTTCCAAATCAATGTAGATGTACAAATTAAAAGCTGTTACTACTGTAACCATGTTTAAGCAAAACTTAATCCCATGTAAATCAAACATTAACATCAGTACACTGGTAGGAACATATTATAACCCAGTAGTAGAGAAACTGGGCTGCAATGGATCACATAGTTTAATCATCCTCATTGAATATTGGGCTATTACTTGTTCCAATCAGTGCTCCACAACTGGTATATCAGAGTTGTAGGATGTGCTGTGGTGTCTGTGTAATGATCTAGAGATCTAGAGATTTAGAGGTCAAGCTACTGATCCAAAAAAAAGAGTCTCTATCACTATGCTTTGACTGTTTCTGAACAGCCACAGCACTTTTAGGCTGGGTGGGAATGATGTTCAACATTCCATTTTCCAGACTAACACAGGAATCAAATGCCAGATATCTTCAACTAGGCATACACATTCAATTACTGTTGGTGTGTCATTGTGCAACAAAACATTGTCTGATGGACAACACTATTCTAATGAGTAGATTTTAAGTTAATGCACGATTAGTTAAATCAAGTTTAATAAACATAAATATACACTTTTATTATAATTATGCTACCAAGAAAAGCAGTTATAAGATCACTGTTTTATTGCAACCAAACAGAATATGGTTTACCTGAAACTACAGTAATAATTGTAGAAATAAACATAAAAATGACAAGACACATATTAATTTAGAAAATTGAAACAAGCCCACACAATTTTAGTATCAACCACATAAAATGCAATATTTTAGGAGTTATATTATATGCGCACAGCTTTTAAACTAATTGTTATATACAGAATACTCAACAACAAAAAACTGGTGAATTATTATGTCCTGAGGTACCGGTATTCAATTACCATTTGACACAGTCAGGTCTTTTCTCAGGGCTCGAACGTAAGAATTTATCTCCCACGGCAATTTAAAAACAAAATTGCCGTGGATGAAACGGCCCACTGATGGCAATTTAAACCCTGCCATTGGCAATTTAAAGAAGAAAAGACCTTTTCAGAAAATGAATAAGACTAAATGGTTAGTTTGCTATATGCAGACATATTTTAGTGCACTAATGTTATATACTGGCAGATAATGTACACCAGGTGTAAACATTTTGCCATCATTGAGAAGCTTCACCTACAGCAATTAATATCTCAACACGGTGCCGTCATTAAGTTCGAGCCATGTTTTCTCATACCAACCCATTTCTACCTGAACAGGCAAACAGCCCAGGTGATCAAGTAGCATGCTGATAACAGCAAACATAAACCTTAGCTGGATATGGGCATGAAAACGTGTTAGTTATATCAGGGATTTATTCACAATTTTTTACGAGGATGCTATGTCTGATAGAATTAGGGAAAGAAGCATAATTTATTCATAATTGGGACATTTTTAGACTACTGAATGATGCAAGGTACCATTGTTAAATTGATTTATTAGAGCAGACATAATTACAAAATATTCACATTAAAACTAGGAATGTTGTTCAGTGCATATATGTTTGGTAACACAGAATACTTGAATAAATCCCATTCTTACACACCCGTTGATGAGAACACCATGTGTTATTTTTGATAACACATGGTTGTTTACACATGTACATGTGTTAACATTTCAAGACCTACGACTGGCTGCTCCTAGGTGATGACCAGGTCACCACTACCATACATCCAAAGAAAAACTACATGATGGAAATCGATTACATTGTGACATATAGTTAACCTCACAATCATGGGTCTGAGACGCATAAGTTAGCTACAAGTGCAACGGCTGTAAATAACTTTTAATTGAAAAAGATGTTAAAATTTGCTTAAAACCTGGTTTATGAGGATATAGAAATAGAAATAGAATAATACATTCGTGTCTGTTTGATACCATTTATCTCACAACTTGTTTAGAAATGTATCAAACTAGCTTTCGCTCGTTAGATACATTTTAAAACAACTTGTTGTGAGATAAATGGTATCTAAGGGCCACTCATGTATTATTGTCTATGTATATATTATTATTATTATTACCACCATCAGTATCTAATGTAAAAAGAGGTCTTTATTCCACAACATTAAATATATCCTGAAACAGTCGAGGAATGACAAATGTGGGTAGGAAAATATTTGTGAAGTACAGTGTAATGCACACGCACAAATTTCAGTGCAGTAGTGCAATATATGGATTAACGATTAATGCAGGTCAATACAACACACATTTTTAACAAACAGTTATGTACCTCAATACATCTCGGACTCTGGAAACAAATAATTAGAAACAATTGTTTTTCTTTTTTTAAATGTCAGCTAAAATTCAATCAAACTGCAGCATGATTACATAACAGGTTAACACCCATTATAAAGTTAAAAGTAAAATATGTTTAAACGTTTAAAGCACAAAACATGGCAAGCAATGATCTGTTAATTAAACCTGATCAAACTAGCAAAATGAATGTTATAAGTTAAACACAAGTAATAAAATTGTATTAAATATTGTCAATAATATTAAACATCAAGCATGGTTAAAGCTTGTAATAAAGGTTTACACATTTAAAAGGAATGCCAAAACGAGTTACCACAGGACGTCATGGCATCATTATTTTGAAATCATACACAATGAACAACACAGATCTTTTTTTTTTTATCCGTGTTTGATAGTGGTACCATTTTTAAAAATAATGTTTTAAAAAATCTGCAAAAGAAAACCAAAAACATTATCAGATACAAATAATTTCCAGTGCCAGTTTTACCTTTAAAGTGTTCAAGCATTTTGTTATCATTATGCAGATAAGTAAAGTGACATTATTCAAATATTAAAGTTTACATTTGAGTTGAACAAGTGTCTGACGTGTTATCAGGTTTTATAAAAGGTAACAGTAACATGTGAGCTATGGGATGGAGCTTGTTTAAGATCAAATGTGTTTACATATTTTCACCTCTAACAAAGTACTTGTCAGTTCCACAGAGCAGACATCATTTATATGTTAATATAGTTTTCATTTATGACAAAAGAAGATCAGATATGAAGTTCTATCATAAAAACATGAAACAAAACAATGTATTATGTATCAAATATAACATATTGAAAATGAACACTAAAATATTAGTCTTTTCCCTAGCTTGTTTTAACATGGTGCGGCACCATGCCTCAACAGTCTAGCGCCATCTTGCCTTAATCAGCACTATGCTGCCTTAAGATTTATTTCAATTAATTTCTTATTTTGTCTTTAAAAAAAAGTGCCCTGAAAATGGTGAAAATGCCCAAAAGTGTTTAGTCTACCATGCTTTGTAAAATTTCTAAAGAAAACACTATAGTCCATCCCATCATTCTATAACCATGTTTATAGTAAATAATTTCAGTTTGGTTTGACGTAAGAAGAAAAACAAAATTGTTATGGAAATAACAAACATATACTATTTTTATGTGTAATTTACAAATCAATCAGCTCAGACATAAATAACTTGTAGTAAATTCCATAGTATGAAAAAAGGCGTTCTCCGTGGGACGGACTATAGATACGTAATACTGATCATGTATGATTCCAAAATGGTGGTGCCACAATATCCTGTCATGGACTTCACAAGAATAGAAATGTTACACACCTTTGGCACGATGTTGTCAATCTGCGTGCGCAGGTTGAAAGTGAGAGTCGTTCCCACGGCCGAGCCCTGCCTGCGACCCACCAGGACGAGGATGGCTTCCGCAGGACGCAGGAACCGGCTGACAAACTCCACCGACAGCGACAAGGTGCTCCTGGCAGACACGGTCACGTGGTCACCCCTTGGCACGCGGAAGTCCCTCGCGTCGTGTCCGGCCACAAGTACTTGATACATCAGCGCCTTGTGACTCGGGTTGCTCAGTTTAACCTGACAAGAGAGGAAGGAAATGTTTTATTTAACGACGCACTCAACACATTTTATTTAAGGCTATATGGCATCAGACATATGGTTAAGGACCACACAGATATTGAGAGAGAAACCCTGCTGTCGCCACTTCATGGGCTACTCTTTTCGACTAGCAGCAAGGGATCTTTTATATGCACCATCCCACAGACAGGATAGTACATACCACAGCCTTTGTTACACCACTTGTGAAGCACTGGCTGGAACGAGAATTAGCCCAATGGGTCCACTGACGGGGATCGATCCTAGACCGACTGCGCATCAAGCGAATGCTTTACCAATGGGCTACATCCCGCCCCAACCTGAAGAGAGAGACGGTGATATGTTGTATACTTTACAACAAGCAGCACATAGAGTGTCTAATTATATAATTTTCCTTCTGAATAGAGGGTAACAAAAAGGTAAATGGATTTAATATTTTGCTGAAATCTGTTTCATGAATCAGATATTCTAGAAACACACAAATATGATTATTATGAGAAATCAGCATACTGACATACCAACACGAAACAATTTTAAATAGCAAAAATCCCAACTTTTTACTTTTAATAAATAAAGAGTTCTAGGAAAACAAAACATTTTAAGTCTACTTTTGCATGTAAATATAAATCTATAACAGAAATTCAATTCTTTTCACTACTAATATGAAATACACATAACATAATTTTCTCTGTGAAATAGAAATGTAAAGTTTGTTTTATTTAACGACGCCACTAGATCCCATTGATTTTTAATCTTATCATCGGCTATTGGACGTCAAACATATGGAATGAATGAATGAATGTTTAACGACACCCCAGCACGAAAAATACATCGGCTAATGGGTGTCAAACTATGGTAAATGCAAAAACAGTAAGTGATGATCAACATCAAGATAAAAATTCAAGATTCAAATAAAAACACAGTGTAAAGAACTGTAAAAAATACAAATATCACAGATAGATACTGACTTTTACTCGAAATTTCAATTTTGTGCTGTATTGACCATTCTCAAAGAGAATGTTACACCCCTGCACCACAGTGTCAAACATATGGATGCCAAACACATGTACACATATGATAGGTCTTAATGCTAACCTTAAAAGTAAATTTCCAATGTTTTGACAAATTGGCTCCTGATCAACAGTTGCAGGTCGATAGGACTTACTTCTTAGGAGATGGAAAATAAGTTTTGCTCTAACAAGTTACGAGGACGAAATCTGAGAAATTTTCATTTAGAAAATGTTAAAACTACTTACCTTATATGAAAGTCCATATTTTTGACAGCTTGTAATACTAACATGTATTTCATTACCATAACAAGATTACCAGTGAATGAGTGTTACCTGTCTGGTGACTGTACTGTGCAGTGCTCCAGTGAACTCGATGCTTGCTTTAGGCAGATACTGCGGCAGTCGCTGATACAAGTGAATACACAGTAGAAGAAGTGCTACAGGGTTTGGATCTGTGATATCAATGGCCTAGTGATGCAAACAAAAGTACATGCAAAATGACAAGTGTTATTTTACAAAAAAACATGCATTATGAAGTAATGACATGAGACAAATATGAAGTGACAAAAAATATGAAGTGACAAAATGAAATCCGAAGTTTGAAAAAAAAAGTTAATTTTGAACCAAAAATCAAGGCATTTATTTGTGATACATATTCAAAAAATTGTGCCTCAAAACTACTGAAATAAAATTATATTATAACAAACATTTTGAAATATTTGTATTACTGGTACATACGTTTGGTGGTCGAAAAAAAACCAACCATGGTGATAACTGACAGTATATGGCAAACACTTAGTGACAATCCAGCACATAAATAGAGATTTTTAAATGAGCTTGTGTGTCATACTGATTTTACGAAATGAGTGTCAGGATTCTTGTATTGCCAGAGAAATAGGTAACAGTTTCTACAATAATCCATAGAAACCTTTTAATTAACAACATAATTATATTGCTACCATTTAAAACAAAATATATTCAAGAATCATAAAATAAAATCAAATGAAATGACCATGCACAATATCAGTGCAATAGTCTTGGCCCCGTTCCACAAAGCAATCTTAGCGCTAAGATCACCTTAAGTGCATAAGGTAGCCATGTACTTAAGGTGATCTTAGTGTTATGATTACTTAGTGGAATGGGGCCCAGATATGTACAGCAGATATATAAGATTTTTGTCTGGACTAACTTGAATGTCATAGTCGATTCCCACTAATCGCATGGCATTGACGACACAGAGAGCATTGTGCAGACACTGTTCAGCTGTTGCAGGGTGCGTGTACATGTGTTCCAGGTGAGTTTGGATCTGAAGAAAACATTGTCAAACAGTTAAAACTTCACATACATTAAACAGTTTACAACGCATACAACAGATTTCCATACATGTCAACCCTCCCGGATTCCGCGGGAGACTCCCGGTATTTGATCAAGTCTCCTGCGGGAAAAACGTTTCTCCCGGGAAATTGTTATTTTCTAAGCATAAAAAAAATTCAAGCTACCATGGCTGTGTATTGACATTCAGTATTGCCATATATAAAACTATCCAGTTTAGTCCTAATAACACCTCTGACTCGTAAAATGTCTTCCCACTGGATTACATAATGCAAAGTTCTATGGCTGGAAGTGCTAGAGTAGACAGCGAACGCATGCATCAATACACACAATGTCAAAATTACATGGCAAAAGAAGACAACAGAAATACCAATTAGCTGTATAAACAATACTTGTATCAATTAGATTTGTAGGTTTGTGCAGTAAAATGTTAGGGACAAGAGTACACTTCAAGGGATTATTTTCCTACGATTAATAAATCTTAATTGATTGATTCAAAACATATTTGAGTGCATATATTAAACAACAAAAGGACTGCATGGGCACAAGTTTGCCAACTTACTAGGCTCTCTCAGATTTTGATACATGGTTTACGATCAAAACAACAGTTTTTATTAAAGAGTGCACAACCCATACAATTTCTGTTAAGAGTTTACATCCCACACAACATCCAGAGATGGCATCCGGAACAAACATGCTCGAAACCTTAGTGGTATATGAACATGACAAAATTATCCGTAACGCTCCCACACAATGTTCGCTTTAAATTCCATATATTAGTACAACCTACACAACAGCTTTTACTAATGTATTTACAAACCACATATAACAATTTTTGTTAAATAATGTACACTCCACACAACCATTTTGTTTTAAACAACAAAAATGCATAAAACAGACTGCAGATAGTCAAATGGGAGGAAGGTGATTACATACAAAAAAAATACTATAAATTTTTTCAAACATTAGTTTAAAATCCAACAGCTAACATCTGTCTTTGTGCAGCAGTGTCATTATACTATTCATAGAGCTGGTTTATCCTAGTAGCACATGTAGCACGTGCTACAGGCAGACCTGTCAACCCTCCCGGATTCCGCGGGAGTCTCCCGGTATTTGATCAAATCTCCTTTCACCTGTGCGGGAGACAGTTTCTCCTTTTAAATGACATTTTTGTAAGTATAAAAAAAAATCGATCCTCTTTTGTCAAAATAACAGAAGGGAAGTAACTCTGCCTTTTTTTCTCATTCGGCAAATGTCGACTACTTTCGGCTTCTGAGAATGTAACAGGCCGAATTGTCCCGACTGTTTAACCTTTGCCGAAGTGAAAATTGTGGGATAGCCTATTTATATTGTTAAAAAAGCACATGGAGTTTATAAAATGACATGTAATTATAATGTTTGTTGTCATCGTAATGGCTACAAAGCGTGTTGCCGCTAATCAACAGGCTGTGTATTGACATTCAGTGTTGCCATATAAAAAAAAAAAAACTATCCAATTTAGTTCTAATAACACCTCTGAATTGTAAAATGTCTTCCCACTGGATTACATAATGCAACTATGACGAATCTGAACTGCCAGACTCCGAGTTGACAGCGATACACACGATGCATGTTAAAATCACATGTCACAGCAAGACAACGAAAAGACCAATTAACTGTATAAACATACTTGTGTCAGTTAATTTTGTATGTTTGTGCAGTAAAATGTTGGTTATAAGGGTACACTTCAAGAAATTATTTTTGTACAATTAAAAAATGTTGTGTTTGACATTGACATAAAGTTACTCACGGAAATGGGTATAATTCCGGTATATTTCACACGATGTCCGTAATGAGGTTTTACTTATGATTAATGAAAATACAATGTTTATTGCATCATTATAATGATTTTAAATAAGTACCACGCCACCGTTCCTCATTATAGTAAAAACTGAATATTAATTTATAAGATTTATATAAATTTGTCTTTGGTACTTAGGTACACTAACCACAAATGATAATGTAACGCAACCTGTAAGGCTGTAAGTGTAATACCGTAAATGTACTAATTAAATTTTTTATTTCTTGTTCATGTTCTTAACATTTTTGGATAATATTTTTTTTTTTTTTTAAATATGTATTAAATCATAATAATATTTAAACTTTAAAAAAAAAAAAAAAAAAATTTTTTTTTTTTTTTTTTTTTTAATGCCAAGATCTAAGGTTAAGAAGTATATATGACATTATAAAGTATTCATATAACTTATTGTAATAATGTTTTTTTTTAAATCTTGCGATTTTGGGTTAAATTGTGTGAATTTAAAAATCTCCTGCTTTTTGACAAAATCTCCTGCTTTTTCAACACACATCTCCTGCTTTCTCTTGTCTAAAGGTTGACAGGTCTGGCTACAGGCCCTGCGCTTCAGGTGGCAGCGGTGATGTGTACATTTATTTTCCCCAGATAATTTTTCCCCTTCTCCCCGAGCGTGTTGCAAAATATATATCCTGGGAAGTGGGACCCACTGTTATTTGTGCTAGAGGCCCCGCAGATCCATAAACCGGCTCTGAGTATTCATTTACATGTTGTATCAAAAACTATGCTGTATTTGAAAATATTTAAAACTATTAAAAGAGACATACACATGCCAGGCATTATTTCTGTAAGTATTTCAGTTCTATAAAAAGTAGACCTTAGTTTTTCTAGAAATACACTTCTTCATAATTTTAAATTCTTTTCATATAAAAGACTACAATTATTGCTTCTTTTTTTTAAACATACAACAACAGTTAGACAATGATGTTATTTTTCTAACACTGCTGAAAAAATAAACCCTATCACACCAAAACACATTTACGACAGGACTCATCTCAGCACTGGTATTCTGGTGCAAAATGCCAAGATGGACACAGAAACTAAACTGATACTAACCAGGAATGGCAAATGCGCTCCAAGAACAGCTCCAATAACAAGACCGTCAAGTAGATCAAAATCGTAGTTGACAATCCATCTGGATGCTGGCGTGCCACCTGTATGTCAAAAGTAGAACAAACAAACATTGCTGTTAGATTTAGACAACATGCACACAATACATATAATACAAATAATGAAAGTATCTATCAAAGAAAATCAATTATTTGGCATAAATCCTTACAGATTAATCTAATCATACAAAAGGTGCCACATTATAAATGTTTACTTGTTTTTTACCTCGTCAATGCAGACTCTAATTCTGATCAATTAAGCATACCTTTTAAACTAAAAAAATTTAAAAAATATCCTGTTGTATATTTTCTGCTGTTTTTTCTTCAATATAATATAAAAATTACTAACATTTCATTCTTGCCACTTCATAATATAACCAAACCTTTTTAAACAAAATCATTTTACTGTTTTCTACATGTTTTTTTGTTTTTTCCAATATGAGTATGATATAAAACTTTTTAAACGACCGTATACCTTTTGGACAGTTTTCCCACACCAATGTCCGATAGTGTTCGTAGTTGTGGTTTAACCAGGTGAGAATGATCCTCTCCCCCACAGAATAAATATTGCTTGACAGCGGGTCTGGGTTAATGTTTGGCAGAGTCACAGTCTTGTCTGGCGATGGGATGTGTTTCAGTGTCCTTGGGGTTACTTTGACCAGTACTAAACACTGAAAAAAAAAAAAAAATATTCCAGTAAATAATACAATTTCATTTGCTTAATAAAACCATGACATTTTAAAAACATATTACAATAAATAAGAAGAAAACTTGAATGTGTGTTCTCTCTTTCATAACCGACACCATATAACTGTAAATAAAATGTGTTGAGTGCATCGTTAAATAAAACATTCCCTTCCTTCCTTTCTCTTTTTCATGCATACTTAGGTCAGGTCAGGTTATAGGGCTTAACATGCACATTCAGAGCAAGCTGATGTAACACACGCCTGTCATGGGTGCATGTGTTGACTCCTTCATCCAGGCTGGCTCCTTCATCCAGGACTTGAAAGGGGTTGGGGTGGGTGGGTGGGAGAAGCGATGGCCACACTGGTAGGTGCAAGTTAGCACCAGCAGCCCGACTAGGGTTGGTAGTGGGATGAACACTTAACCCGACCTCTCACGTTATTGCAAGTCTTCCCCACCCCTTTCTAATAGACTGGCCTGACACATCCCAACAGCCAATCACTGGCTAAACGTCTGCTATATCACTAGGATACCATTTCCAGTCATGTGATCACATCTTGGCTGTAGGAATGTTTGGACCAGGGCCCACGCTTATAAAACTTTTAGAGTCCAGACTCAATCTCTAATGACATAACATGCATACAATTTTATAAGCACTAGGCCAGTTCCTTGGAAAAAGGAGGTAACTGAAACTAGGTTGAGATGTCGGGTTACAGTATTGAAAAGAAAAACAATGCTATTAGTATTATGTTTAATGAAATTTGATATACCAGCTGGATAAACCATTGGTGGAACACATGAAACAAAAAAAAAACCCACTAAATAATAAAAATTCTCCTAAAAATATAAGAAATGCAGAATAAATATTTAGTATAGTGTATGTATACATAATATATTGATCAAAAGAAATATCACACCAATACTAACAGGAAAGTGTGACTGCAACCAAAACCCTCATCCATTGTGTCAGGAAGTTAAATGTGTTACTGACATTCAATGTCACATTACTCACATTTAGTCCCACATTACATCTTTGTACTTTATACAGACATTAGGACACTAACAGTAACTGTAATCTGGTCTACAATACTAAGTGTTCCCTTATTTCTTTCTCTCCGTATCTATACCTTAAGTGTCTGTTGTACTATATACAGACACTATGATGCTAGCAGTAACTGTAATCTTGTCTACAATAACAAGAGTTCCCTAATTTCTTTCTCAGTAGATATATATATACCTCAATTGAGTGTCTGTTGTATTTTATACAGACACTACGACACTAACAGTAATTGTAATCTGGTGTACTATACCAAGTGTTCCTTAATTTCTTTCTCAGTATATATATATATATATATATATATATATATATATATATATATATATATATATCTTGAGTGTCTGTTGTACTTTATACAGACACTACAACAACACTAACAGTAACTGTAATCTGGTCTATAATACTAAGTGTTCCCTTATTTCTTTCTCTAAGTGTATTTGCCTTGAGTGTCTGCAACAGGATGTCTGTCCAGGCTCAGTGTATTTACCGTGAGTGTCTGCAAGAGGACGTCTGTCCAGGCTCAGTGTATTTACCGTGAGTGTCTGCAACAGGATGTCTGTCCAGGCTCAGTGTATTTGCCTTGAGTGTCTGCAAGAGGACATCTGTCCAGGCTCAGTGTATTTACCTCAAGTGTCTGCAAGAGGACGTCTGTCCAGGCTCAGTGAATTTACCTTGAGTGTCTGCAAGAGGACGTCTGTCCAGGCTCAGTGTATTTACCTCGAGTGTCTACAAGAGGACTTCTTTCCAGGCTCAGTGTATTTACCGTGAATGTCTGCAAGAGGACGTCTGTTCAGGCTCAGTGTATTTACATTGAATGTCTGCAAGAGGACGTCTGTCCAGGCTCAGAGTATTTACCTCGAGTGTCTGCAAGAGGACGTCTGTCCAGGCTCAGTGTATTTACCTTGAGTGTCTGCAAGAGGACGTCTGTCCAGGCTCGCTTGGAGACTGCTTCAAAGATATCCTCCTCCAGCTCCTCCTCATACACAGACTCTATCTCTGTGACTGTATCGCTGCCCTGGACCTGCTGCTGTTGTTGCTGCTGCTGTTGTTCTTGTTGCTGTTGCTCAGCCTGCTGCTGTTGTTGCAGTTGCTCACTTTGTTGCTGATGTTGCTGTTCCTGCTTGAGCTGAGCCTGAAGCTGTTTCCACAGACTATAATCTGGTGGTGGCATCAGGTGCTCTGGACGTATAGCTGCCACACACGCACCTTGGCATCTGTAACAGATTATCATGTACATCTGTAACACAACTACAGGGTTCAAAGACTCAGAATGCTTACAGCTTAGGTTTCTGGACATAATGATAAACTGACAACTTCAACAAATGAAAAAAAGAAAAGAAAAAAAAAAACATTCTAAAAACGAAGGCCCTTCAAGCTTGAGGCTCAGACCAAATCGTCTACCGGGTAATCTGGTTTTTCCTTTGATTTATCCTGGACCATCAGATCTGCACATACAACTATCTCAATTAAGTAGCCAACTGTTCCAATACTATTCTCCTAAACAAGCTCATACAGTGTAAAGGATACATTTCAGATCCAATATATTCTCAACAAAGTATCTTTAAAAAGAAGACAAAGACAAACGAAAGAATAAAACCCATCCAAAATTCAGTTGTGATGCAATCGTTGATAATAACACAGATAACAAGAAGAAGGAAAACACCACCACCAACAACAACAAAATATGCTACGGGCCGTTTCAGAATTGAGACAAGAGACATAATGATTGCATTTATTATTTTATGTCTGGTGGATCTCCTACAGTAGTTCCTCCATGTACACATTGTTAAAAAAACATTATTTCGTGGGTGATAGGCACATTAAAAAAATATATATAGCGGTACTGCCTCCCATCCCCCCCATCCCATATTATATTACTGAACAGCCTCTGAACAATTAAATTCTAATCAGTAGTTTTTTACTTGAGGAAGGTCAGCAGTGTTGAGTGGCGCCAGTAAATCTCTTTGACTCGTTCAATGGGGTCGGATGGCAGCGATGAGTTGAATGGAATGCCCGGGACCGGTCGCCCACTCAGATTGTTCATCATGTCGTATACAGTCTTGCAGTCCTTCTTCGTGGTGTAGTCACTGTTCATACCCTTCTCCCTTGGCTCCCTGTCACTCATTTTGTGAGAGATGGCCCTGTCAACAAAACACACAGAAATACCAGTTAAAAAACCACTCATGGATTGTAATATAATAATAATAATAATAATAATAGATTTTTATTTCAGATCAGTGATCCACAGAACATATTTAAACATCACATACAAAACTGATTACATAATATACAGTAGCTTGTGCCAGCGATTTACACATACAGATTTGACGTACACATTTGTACACCGCAGGTGGGCAAGTAGGTCGTTTGAGGTTGTTTCGATTCAGCAAATATGTTGTTGAGCGAAGTACAGTGCCAAAGCTTTTCACTCAATGACTGACAAACATCTTGCTGGCACTGTATGGTCGTTGTTGTCCAATCATCCATTGGTATGCATTATTATAACATATGTTAAGATCCTTCATGGTATCCTGTGTAAATTTCACCCATAATGCACCCGCGTACAAATTACTACAATAACTCACAAATAATTGTGTTTTAAAAGATTCTGTATATGTACTCAGGCATCAAATTAAACATAGTGTGTGGTCACCCACAAAGTGGAACCAAAATATACAGGCTTGATATAGGTTATGAGAAATTTATCATAAATGTATTTAATGTACAATTCTCATTATTTTTACCATTAAAGCCCTTCACAGACTCACTATTACTTTATTATTAACTCAAATTTATCATAAATGTATTTAATGTACAATTCTAATTATTTTTACCATTAAAGCCCTTCACAGACTCACTATTACTTTATTATTAACTCACTATTGACTATTATACAGATATTTGTATGTGTATTATCTTATATCTAATAAAACGTAACTGTAGGGGGTTGAGGTAATATGAAGAGGTACAGAGGCCAATTGGAACCAAGGATGCGTCAAGTTAGAGGCCAGTTAGGATCCATAAGTGATTAACATTATTTGTCCTAAATACCAACTCCAAATGTGGTCGCCATTGATGACCAGAGAATTGATTATTTTAACACCTGAAGTGATTGATTTCTAAGTTGTGTTGTTTTTGTTTAATAAGATCTTGACAAGAATGAAAACACATTTTTGATACAAGTAGTAACTTCTTGGTAACCTGAATGACTGTACTCAACTTATTTCGATGCTTGCATTCTTACTATTACATCCTAATACAATCAAAAACTTATTTGGTAACTAAGGTACAATAAGGCACAATTAAAAAAAATTCTTAATAAAGTAACTAGCTCCCTAAGTTGTCAAAACTGAATGTATGACATCTGCACATCTATATTTAGTGTGTGGTTATTAAAAAGTCATTTTTCTTTTTTTTAACAAATAAAACATTTGAAAAGAAAGTTTGTTTTGTTTAACGACACCACTACAGCACATTGATTTATTAATCATTGGCTACTGGATATCAAACATTTGATAATTTTTAACATATAGTCTTAGAGAGGCAACCTGCTATATTTGTTTCCATCTGTAGCAAGGGATCTTTTATATGCACCATCCCACAGACAGGACAGCACGTACCACGTTCTTTGATATACAAGTCATGGTGCACTGGCTGGAACGAGAAATAGCCCAATGGGCCCACCGACTGGGATTGATCCTAGACCAAGTGTGCACTAGGCAAATGCTTTACCACTGGGCTAGGTCCCACCCCGGAACATTTTGAAGGCAGCCACTGGTTTGGGAAAGATTGGAGAAAACTTGGAGTGTTTTCTCTTTTATAGATACATCACCTGTCCTCAAAACTAGTGTCCTCAAAATTAGTGCATATTCTCTAGTTAGTAGACTGGTCCGAACATCCCAACAGCCAATGGGATGGCCTGAATTCTTCTACTGCGCACCCCTTCCTGTTCTGGTCAGTGACTGTAACTTCCTTCTTTTTCCTTTGCGTCTTATGGTTTGGACGTTCTTTTTTTTTATCTCTCTGTCGTAATCTGAGCCATCTATGTTTTTTACTTGGTTTTCTTGCAACTTTTGTGTTTGTAACACATTTTATAATGATGTTACTTTATTACTGTACAATTAGTTTGAGGCCACTAGTTTTGAGGACAGGTGATGTTGAAAAGAAATTTGGTTTTGGTTATAAGGTAAGAAAGCCGGACTGTGACTCACACTCTCAACGACTCTGGTATGGTAATCGGGAACGGTCCGCCAGCCCAGCCGAGGGAGGAGAACCATCGCTGGACTGCTAGCAACACCTCCATGTGGAATATTCCCTCCTCAGTGTCCTCGTCGGGGAACATCACAGAACCCAGCATGCGAGATGCTGCATCAATCGGACTGTGACTGCTGTGATCCGAGCAAGACGGCGGTTTGTTCATTGCTCCATCTCGCACCTTCGGAGTGCTGACGCACGAATCTGGCAATACCACACAAAAAATCATAAAATTTTCAATAATAAAAAAAAAAAAAAAAAAAAAAAGGAAATGTTTTATTTAACAACACATTCAACACATTTTATTTATGGTTATATGGCGTCAGACATATGGTTAAGGACCACACATATATAGAGAGAGGAAACCCGCTGACGCCACTTCATGGGCTACTCTTTTCGATTAGCAGCAAGGGATCTTTTATATGCACCATCCCACAGATAGGGTAGTACATACCACAGCCTTTGATATACCAGTCATGGTGCACTGGCTGGAACGAGAAATATGAAGAGGATCGATCTTGGACCGACCGCGCATCAAGCGAGCACTTTACCACTGAGCTACATCCTGCCCCCGAGTGGGAAAAATATATTTTACAAGTAAATGAAATTATTTAGTAGTAACTGGAAGCAAAGTATAGTCTTAAAATTTCCGAACAAAATTTAATTAAAATGTTTGGTAGGAAGTTGTCACTATGCTACTTCAGTAATAATAATATAGCTCCTTTAATGGCACTCATCCTTGTTATTAAGCAGAGCAGAATATATTTTAGCTATTCCTCAAAATTTTATGTGAAACAGATAAATTGACTTACATTATTTTTTATCACATTATGCAGGGCCTGTGCTTATAAAACTTAAAGTCTAGACTTTAATAAAGTCCAGACTTTAACGTAATGTTATTTGAATGGCGTTGCCATGACGTTAAAGTCTGGACTTTATTAAAGTCTAGACTTTAAGGTTTATAAGCACGGGGCATGATGTACACAGCTACTTTACATCCATGTATATTTATCTGTGGAATTAACTTGTTTAGGGAAATGATCAGAGGGGAGGTAGGAGGCACTTTAATATTTATTTTATGTCAGGTGGGTCTACTGCATTTTTTCTATCTACACATACATAATTAAATTAAACTTTATTTTGTGGGTTTACCCAGAAACATTACCCACTACCTCCCCCACCCAATCAGTTTTGGAACAGCCCTTACAACTCACCTGAAATGCTATCTGTTTCATAGCTCGACGATGACACCTGGAAGTTGGAGCTGGTGGCGCTGGTGCTCGGTCGGCTGTTGAGTCGCGTCGGAGACCCACATGGCACAAAGACCGCCTCACCAACACTGTTGTTGTCTTTAATGCTCACTGTCGCAGGCTGCAACCGGTGGCCTTTCGGGTAGGAACCCTACAATACACACAATAATTCTGCCACATTAAACTATTAAAAAACATTTGGCAGGAAGTTGCAATTATGCTACTTAAATAATAATAATAATAATTAAAAGCTCCTGTAATGGCACCCATCTTTGTTATTAAAGAAAGAAAGAAAGAAAGAAATGTTTTATTTAACGACGCATTCAACACATTTTATTTACGGTTATATGGCGTCAGACATATGGTTAAGGACCACACAGATATTGACAGAGGAAACCCACTGTTGCCACTTCATAGGCTACTCTTTTCGATTAGCAGCAAGGGACCTTTTATATGCACCATCCCACAGACAGGGTAGTACATACAAAAAAAGTTAATTTTTAATTACTATAATTATTTAAACGAAATATTTATTTTTATTTTTTTAAATGTTGGGTTTTCTTAAAATTAATATTTAATACATTTTAATCATTGTTAACATGCAGTCAGATGAACATTATAGATTCAAATATAAAACAATTTTTTTTTATTGGTGTAAATACAGTATCAGATTTGTGCAATTTTAATGAAATAACTGTTGTGACTTGTAACAATCAAAAGTATGTGTCGGGGTAGCAAAACAAATATGTCAATATGCTTGATTCAGGCATCATTGCAAAATCTGTGATACATGGAAAGACCTCACAAGCTAAAAGCTATTTAGTTTCCTGCATTAATTGTTTAAGTAGTACATTTTTGTTTTGTTTATGTCATTCTAGTAACATAAAATAAAACTATAATTTGAATAAAAAAATATTTAGAAATATATACTTTAAAAAAACAGCATTCACTTTTAAGTTACCTGTTCACAGACAATCTTGTGGTCATCTCTGTGTAAGGCCAGGAAAGGATAACATGTAAGCAAGCAGTTGTCAGCAGTGGCAGTGACCATCATTGAAAAACTAAACATTGAAGAAAAATATATTTTATATTAAACAAAACTAAACTAAGCTATTTCATTACATTTATATAAACTTAAAAAAAACCCCAAATTATCCAAATTAAACATTAAAATGTTCAATAAATTTTTCAAATGTAAAAATTTTCTCAAACATATCCTTGAGTAACCATGAACCAGCCTATTAACGGGAAATGGTTTCTGCACCTGCGTATTGTACTGTATGACCGATTTGATGAAATAATGTTTTACCTTGTTTACTTTATTGTCAAAATCAATCAACAAATGTTAATATCCATGCCATTTTATTGTGAAGACATTAAATGCATATAGTAGTCTAATGCTGACATTCTTCAGCTACTCCTGTAAACTGGGCTACTGTTTACAAGAGTGACATGTGTCACGTGATGTCACCAAAACTCTTATGCAATGAATCTGTGAAGCAGACGAGACTTTGACAATGACGGCAGTGTAAAACTGTTGTTTATTTAGGGTTTTTTAATATGACACGCCATTTAATATAGTGCACACAGTGTAAAATGGCAGTCGTATATACATTTCCCTATGTATAAAAATATTTTGAATGCCTACTTGTCTTTTCCTCATTTATGCACTTTGTTTTTGGGAAGTTTTTTTTTAATTCAACAAAAATATTTTGAGGTCAGGGTTCAATTGTATACAGATTCTTTACAAACAATGCATATCGAAATGACCGGTTTATGGGGTAGCCAGTTCACTTTTTTTCACAATACTTAAAACTGAAAGGGCTCGATTAGGCAAATATATTATTTAGGTTCAGGGGTATAAGAATTAGAAGGTATATATTTGAAAATAGTTTTTTATTTCATTGTTAAAACTAAAATACTGTTTTTCTAAAACCCTAGACTTAAAATTAAAATGGGAATTTCCTACAAGTCTTTATTTATGTTTATTTCTTTTCTTTTCTTTAAACACCCTGCTGTTATCTAGTTTGCAAACACCTAGGGAGTATTTAGTAACTAAAAACAAATTTAAAAAAAATTATAAAGAATTTCAAAATAATTTTTCTAAACCAAATTCTTCAGTAAAAAAAAAGAAGACATTTAATAGTGCTATTAGAATGGGAAGAATAAGTAAACGTGAAAGAAAAAAAAAAGGGGGAGGGGGGCAAAACATAAAGTTAAACATAAAGATGAAAATGTATTATGTAAACATTCATTTATCAGAAGACCCATAGTCCGTCCCATCATTGTATTAAAATGTTATTTTAATAAATAATTTCAGTTTGGTTTCACATAAGAAGAAAAGTAAAAGTGTTTTGGAAATAACAAAGAACTACAATTTGTGTGTGCAATTTACAAATCAATCCGCTTGGAAATAAATAACGTGTAGTAAATTACATAGTATGAAAAAAAAAAGTGATCCCCATGGGATGGACTATAGCAATTCAAGTTTTGTCATATAGCTACTGTTACCTTTTTCCTTCCTCGTCTTTGAATATGATGGGCTTTGAGAATGACACCGGTTTGGGGCTGGAAAAGGTCACAATACAGCTAATACTGCATGGGTCAATGTGGCCATCCTCTCCACAACAAGGCTTGATGTCTGGTTTCAAATACAAAAAGATACTGTTAGACCTGATGTGCTCAAAACAGTGTTTTAGATAGGTTTGCCAAACTAGTTTCAAATACAAAAAGATACTGTTAAGACCTGATGTGCTCAAAACAGATAAACTAGTTTCAAGATACTGTTAAGACCTGATGTGCTAAAAACAGTGTTTTAGATAGGTTTGCCAAACTAGTTTCAAATACAAAAAGATACTGTTAGACCTGATGTGCTCAAAACAGTGTTTTAGATAGGTTTGCCAACCTAGTTTCAAATACAAAAAGATACTGTTAGACCTGATGTGCTCAAAACAGTGTTTTAGATAGGTTTGCAAATCTAGTTTCAAATACAAAAGAAATACTGTTAGACCTTACATGTCCATTACAGGCTTTGACTTAAGATTACTACACCAGTTTCAGTACCCTGTACAGTTTCATTACAACTCCAATTAGCCATCAATTTCACTTGAGATTCCAAAGCAGGTCTGGTGCTTATAAAACTTTTTAAAGTCTAGATTTGAGACTCTTAACTGAATCTGAGACACTAATGTCATGACAACGCCATACAAATTGTATGCGTATGACTTCATTAGAGATTGAGTCTGGACTCTAAAACTTTTATATGCATGGGCCCTGAAGTCAAATTATGTTAACAAAAAACCACATAAACTGGATTTTTTTTTTATTGCCGATACTAGATTAAAAAAAGAAGAAAAAAGAAGAAAAAAAGCAAGCCCCCCCCCCCCCCCCTCCACATTCACCAATCGCCCCTGCACTTACCTTCTCCATCAGGGAACGTGAGTGTGAGCGGTGAAATCTTACTGCCATCTTCACACTCAACTTCGGGGAGCTCGTAACTCAGCTTGCTTTGCCTGGTAATAAACAACAACCCCATGGAAAATGGATCACAATAATGTCATACAAAATTATCAGTGGTATAGGAAGTGGCTAAAAAGTGGATGGGCACACTTTTATATTTAAACACTTTTATACTATTATAAAGCAAATATAAAGCAAAATATCTGAAAAGTGGGGGCACGTGCCCCCCTTGCCTCCACTTCCTTGCAGCAAATATATAATATATAACATGATGTAGTGTTATTTCATTTAGAAAAATTATGTAGATATTTTTAAGTGCTAAATACAATATATATACTGTACTATAGCATTTTGCAAGTTAGTTAAAAATAATTAAGTACATAAAATACATGAATATCCATCAGTCCTATTATTATAATAATTATATATGTGTGTAAAATACAAATTTATTACACACCACTGTAAGATATTGCTCATGTCATAACAATCACTCAATATCTAACTAGTGTAATATTGGTGTGATGTGAGCGTGACGTAGATCACTTGCTGACCCAATTCATAGAAAAATAACATGTAGTAGGTCTCGACATCTGCTTACTTCTGCGTTGCGACTTGTTTGCAGTTGGTTTGTAATAAATAAAATACTAAACCAGCTTGCCTGTCATACCATTTTCATGAAACTCGTGAACAGTTTTGGTATCTGACTCGATTTCGCTATTCAGATATATATATACCTAAATTGTTCACCGATTTCATAAAAATGGTATGACAGGCAAGCTCGTTTAGTATTCTATATCTGTCATACAAATCTAGATACTGTTAAAAAAACTTCACAACTAATAAAGTACAAGAGTGATAAAACCTGATGTTAACACAGCCCCTCTTTTTCATTTTATACTCTTCAAAAAGAGTAGGGGAACTCTAATAAGAATTTACAACTGCAAAAATTGTAAGGTATATTAGCTGTGGGAAATTGTTATATGATAATAGTGAATTAATTGAGCAAACATTACAACCGGTAGTTCAGTATTACAGTAGGTTGTATGACCACCAAAGATCTTGAAGGACGATTGGGGGTCAGAAGTGAAATTTGAAAGCTGACGTTTTTTTATTAGTAAATTGCAAATTCAAACAATAAAAATGACTAAAAACAAAACAATAACAACTGTATGATCAACAGAATAAAAAAGATTGACAGAAATAATGTTCCAGTGATTAATCGTGAATGACACCCCACGCACAAGTACAGGGCAACTGTGTGATGCATGTGTAACTATGGAATGTGTTTCGGTGTGTTGATAAACAGACCTGAATGTTCTTTACTAGGATGTCTGTGGTCAAAACGTATGTTCAGTCTAACAGTTGATATAACATTAATATTTCAGGTTCCTCTACTTTTTTTTGAAGAGTATATTATATAAAAATATTTCTAAGCATAGTAAACATTTACATGCAATCTGTATACAGATTGAGGATCAGCAAACATATATGTGTATAGCAGTCACAAATATAGATTGTTTTTTTATATATAGAAACAGATTCTTACTCTTTGTATTGTGTGCACAGAATGTTGAATTCGAATGAGACCTCTGTCTTGAGGGGAGCTGGTGTCAGGCCCGCAGCCGGTGGGAGGAACCAGATCTTTGGTGAACTCACTTGACAGTACACCTGCAGGTACTGGTACGGTTTATCCCAGTCACCGTTCACCACAATTGGTATCACACACTCCGACTGTCCAGAATCCACTAAACAAAACAGCATGAAAGAAAGAGAAAGAAAGAAATGTTTTATTTAACGACACACTCAACACATTTTATTTACGGTTATATGGCATCAAACATATGGTTACAGACCACACAGATAATGAGAGAGGAAACCCGCTGTTACCACTTCATGGGCTACTCTTTTCAATTAGCAGCAAGGGATCTTTTATATGCACCATCCCACAGACAGGGTAGTACATACCACGACCTTTGATATACCAGTCGTGATGCACTGGCTGGAATGAGAAATAGCCCAGTGGGCCCACTGACGGGGATCGATCCCAGACCGACCTTGCATAGAACGAGCGCTGTACCACTGGGCTATGTTCCGCTCCAAAACAGCACGAAAACACAAATTTAGATTGGTCAGACCTGACATAAGTCTAAAATAAAATATTTCCATCATAACCGTTGATATTTGTAATTTTTTCAAGTTACTGTTTAGATAATTCAGAGTATGAGCTCAAAAATATTATACAGTCTGGGTTCATAATAAATGCATTTTATATATCACTAGAATTGTATACACAAGACACTCATACTTAAAAACATTTTGTATAATAAGCTTAACTGATAAGACAATTGTTATATTACAAATGTTTAGTGACAACTAAACTATGTTAATAGAATACTGTTATTAAACTTGATTATATAAATTTGTTCAGTTTCAAGAAACATTTTAAAAACATTTGGTTCAAACATATTTATTTACTGTAATAATAAACAGTTTTGGGACTGGTCAACAGACTGATAAAAACATTTATTCTCACTGGTTACAGATTAATAGACTCCATCATATGTGGTCATGTGGGATAGAAAAAGTACACCCGAGGTGGTGGTGTAAATTGCAACACGGGACGAGGCTTGCCGAGTCTCGGGGTCGAAATTTCCACCACTGAGGGTGTATTTTGTCTATCCAACATAAATAACTGCATATGATGCAGGTTTTTTTCTCCCATCCATTCGACAAATAAACCATTATTTTACACGAACAAACAAAGCTGAGTGAAAAAGTAACTTCTTTATTTGACCATATTATCATAAATAAACTACACTATCATATTTGCTGCATCCGTTTCATGTGTTAAAGAATTTAACACTACAAATTAACAAGGTAGCTTTTATAATGAAGGTTTCAATAACAAAATATTGATCTAAAACTAACCCACTCGCATTAATATGACATCATATATCACCAACAACATACTACTCCCCAAGTTAAATGTAATGACGTCATAGCCTATGCAAGATAGATTTATTCCGTATGGGCCGACATCATGAAATGGGTCTGTCTTGCATAGGCCCTAGGGATGGGAGAAAACTACATTCCACCCAAATATAACAAAGCACTGATACACTAACTTACTTGGACAGTACACTACAGCAATTTCTTGGGTCTGTCCAGGATCAAGCTTCCCTTGGATGCCGCGGCTAGGGCTGTCCGACTGTGGCGTGAATGGGACACCAGATGGATGGACAAACTTTATGATGCCTTCGTTGAGAGCCTTCGATGGTCTGGACAGGTCGAAGCCCCAGGTGAGTTCCTTATTGCTGTGATTCACCACAATGATACTCTGAAGAGAGAAAAAAGAGGTTAGATTCAGAATAAGGGTGTCCATTATTTTAAAAAGTAGAAAAAGAACAAGCATTCTGAGAGTACTGCTAAAGCAATAGATGTCCCCTACCGGAACAAGCAAATTTTCATATCTCCTAAATTCAAGGACCATAAACCTGTGAAAAATGGGTAAATTGCCATGAAAGTTAAACTTGATCTGTAACAGTATTTGCTAAAGCCAAATATAAAATTTTATCTCAGTATCTTCAGGCATTGCAAAATAAAAAGCCAAAAAAACTAATTTTCGTATCTCCTAAGTTCAAGGGCCATAACTCTGTCACAAATGGGTAAATTGCCATGAAAGTCAAAATTGATCTATAACAGTATATGATAAAGCTATATACAACATTTCAACTCAATATCTCAAGGCATTGTAAAAACAAAAACATCCGGAAAACTATATGTGGGATAGACGGACAGACAGACAGACAGAAGGATGGAGATGAAACCTATAGTCCCCTCCAGTTGGACCGGTAGGGAACTAAAACATAGGCAGCTATATTTTGTTAATGCTGTGAATTCACTGAATTGCAACAGGCAGTTCCTGTAGCAGTAGCAATCACCCACTAATGAAAACTGCAAAATAAGTATAAAATATTTTAACTTAAGTAAGAGATATTCTCTGAGTTTCACGGAAAGAAGAAATGTTTTATTTAATTCAACAAAATTTATATTAATTAAAAAAAAATAATTGTATAACCAATACACAGATATATATATATATAAACACACCCTATTTCAGAATAAAGCGTACAATTTTAAAATGTGTTTTTAAAGGATATAGCAGTGCCCTGCTATGAACATTCACCTTTTTCTGGCCTATTCCAGTGTTCATGACAATGTCATTAAATCCAGTTGGCAGGGAGAACTCAATCCGGTTGGTAGACAGTTGAAGTGGCTGTCGCAGAGCCGTTGCGATGACATGTTTGCGCGGTGTTGCCACGGTGAAGGGTTGCGGTCTTGGGTTGATGATATGCTGGAGACTGTTCTTCTGTGACGGCGCAGGAGTGGGGGGAAACGGGGTAGGAGCAGGTGATGGAGCTCCTATATGGTTGATGATCACTGGCATAACAAAGTCATAAGCCGCCACCTGTAACATAATTCATTATCATACAGTAACTATCATAATCATAACGTGTCACCTGTAACATATAGAGGATACTTCCTGAGTGCTTGCGATATCATAATTTATCAGCACGAGTTGATAAAAGTATAAAATCCAAGGCTTGCCGAGGATTTTTATACTTTTATCAATGAGTGCTGATAAATTATGATATCACAAGACACGAGGGGGTATTATTTTTATCATCCATTATCATTCTTTTCATTTGCGACAGTTGTAAACAATGTCAGTAATGTGGGTTGAATGTCAGTGGTAGACTCGTTAACTAGTGGCGTGACGTCACTAATGGTAGGTTTAGCACTGAAACAAACACAGTGTCAGTGTCGTAATAAAACATTGTCTTGTGATTAAAATTTGACCAATCAAGTTTATAAGAAGCGATATCTCCGCAGGAGACATCGCACATTATAGTGCCAGTGATATCGCCTACAAAAGCCTTTAATGGATGATAAAATTCATTATCATACAGTAAATATCATAGTCATAACATGTCACCTGTAACATAATTCATTATTATATAGCAAGTAAAAGTTATATAAATAGCCATAAACTGTCACCGTAACACCATGCATTATCATGTAGTAAATGATGTACCACAATTCATAATATATTAAGAAGAATATCCCATAAATCAAAATGGTGTAATAAATAAGTTGTGTGATGTATAGTAAAAAGGTTATTATACAGTGTTGTCTACAATGTTATATTGAATTTCACTGCACTTGTACAGCTGCTCATTCAACAAGAATTTTCATCACAATGTGAATTCATACAATAAAATTCCCTGTAGTAAACAAAAACAAACAAAAACTACCCACCAATATTCTGTTGCAAACAAAGTTTATATTCAGACCTCATGTTACAGACATATTGCAAATGCTTAATCAATTCTTTATATCAATACTTCATGCTTTCATCACTTCATATTCATATCATAATTTGCGGTAATTATTTTCAAAATTTAAAATGAAAATTTGTGGTATTCAAAAGATTCACTAATTGTACCACATATTATTATATATAAGATACAGTTGAATCCTGTCGACTCGAACCCTGTCGGTGCTCGAGAAAGTGTTCGACTCATCGGGTAGTTCGACCTAACCATTTAGTCAACAATGTTTAAGTGTAACTCGGGACTTCCTTTTGGTTCGAGCGTTGCGGCATATTCGACCCTTCTGACTTTGACCCAACGAGATTCTACTGTATTTATTTGACATACATTTGTTCAAACAGGTGAAAATGTAATACAAATAAGACAATTCTAGCAATGAAAGAATTGCAATTGAAATTGAAATTTATATATAGGACAAATGTGTTTATGCAATATAATGTGTAAAAACTATTAAAATAAAAATTAAGTTTTATAAACATTCTAGATAAATGTTAGTCTACAAGAAAAAGAACAATGAAAAACTATAAATAAAGTAATACGATAAATATTAGTTATTTCTCTGTTTCCAACCGAGCTGTTTGGAAGAAAACAATATGAAATGTTTCATCACCTTTCAGTAAATATGCTGTTAATAAAGAGCTAGCCTGAAGTGTTTGGGGCATAGAATGAAATCCCCATTGTGGACCCATTGGGCATTTTCCTTTTTAACCAGTGCCCCATGACTGGTATATCAGAGTCAGTGGTATGTGCTGTCCTGTCTGTGGTAAAGTACATACAAAGGAAGGACGTGTTTTATTTATCGACGCACTCAACACATTGTATATAAGGTTATATGGTGTTGGACATATGGTTAAGGACCACACAGATATTGAGGGAGGAAACCCGCTGTCGCAACTTCATGGGCTACTCTTTTCGATCAGCAGCAAGGGATCTTTTATATGCACCATCCCACAGACAGGATAGCACATACCACGGCCTTTGATATTACCAGTCTTGGTGCACTGGATAGAATGAGAAATAGCCCAATTGACCCACTGACGGGAATCGATCCTAGTACCACTGGGCTACGTCCCATCCCATCATACAAAGCTTACATAGCTGCTACTGAAAAAGTGGAGCAGGTTTCCTCTAAAGACTGATTGATTATTCAATCGGATCTAGTGGTGTTAACAAAACAAACTTTACCACATGACTGAATAGCCTTGATAACACAGTGGTTCAGTCATTCAGTTTAAGGCCACAAGGTACAGGGTTCAAATCCCATTACTAGCTCAAACCATTAATCCCACTGGGGTAGTGCAAGCTATGTATATACATAAAGTATCATGCTATCCTGTGTGTAGGGGGAACTTTACATAAAAGATCCCCAAGTTATGTTCGAAACAGTATGCTTGAACCTTACTTGAATATTATCAAATAACTTAATCATTATGTTACATGACTATCCTAGAATAACAAATATTCTGACAAAATTATTATCAACTACCCAAGACATTAAAACTATTTCAAACAGAATATTGAGAATACAAAATATAATTAAATATAACCTTATATGTCAATAGTGAATTGGCTAATTCAATACCACAGTCATCATAAAAGAACTTTCAACCGTAACATCAGGCTTGACATAGCCCAGTGGTAAAGTGCCTGCCTGATGTGTGGTCAGTCTAGGATCGATCTCTATCAGTGGGTCCACTGAGCTATTTCTCGTTCCAGCCAGTGCACCACGACTGGTATATCAGAGGCCGTGGTATGTGCTATTCTGTCTGTTGGATGGTGCATATAAAAGATCCCTTGTTACTAATGGAAAAATGTAGCGGGTTTCCTCTCCACGACTATGTCAAAATGACCATATGTTTGACATCCAATAGCCGATGATTAATAAATCAATGTGCTCTAGTGGTGTCGTTAAACAAAACAAAGTTTTAAACCTTAATGTCAGATCTCACCTTTTGTGATTTTTATCACAGGTGAAATGGTTATTTAACAAGTTAGTAGACTATGCAACTGATTCTGAAGGCTCACCTTTTGTGATTTTAATCACAGGTGAAATGGTTATTTAACAAGTTAATAGACTATGCAACTGATTCTGAAGGCTTTTTCTAAACTCTACAAAATGAAAGATGATGCAGTTTTAACAATAAAGATAATATCAGCCATAAAGATACAAAAACAAACAAAAAATGCCCACCAATATTTTGCTCACAAAGTTTCAATACAAACAGTCGTAAGTAAATTTTAATTTTTGTTAATGCAGCTCAAGTGAATTGCTATCTTATGCACTAAAGATCACTTCATAAAACAGGCAGATAGATATATTTCCACCCCGGTTATACAAAGTCACTTAAATGAATTAATAAGTTTCCATTAAATAGCTAACAATATACATAAAAGTTAAAGTAATGTGAAAATTGTAACATCTAACTATGCGGTACTAAAATAGCTTTGAAATACTAAATATATCAAAAAATATATACTGTGGTAAATTATCTTCAGATAAAAAAAAAATGTCAGTACGAGTTTATTCATCTAAGAAATATAAATACTAAAATCTAAAAACTGAAATTAAAACTGCAGTAAATGCTGGGTTAATTCTGTATGAGCTAGGCAAATAAAATGCATTTAAAAGCAAGTTTTAAAATTCTACTAAATATTAAAATCATTTATTGTAGAACTATAAACTATTTGTTGTGTACTTTATCTAAATAATTGTACCTTTTTTCCTTTTATTTTTGTATTACCCTGAAATAAAATATCTTAACATGTCATTATTTTTTACACCCTAGTAAATGGCGAACACATGCCTTTGATCAGGGACATTCTTGAGTTTGTTGCACTGCAAGATGTTTCTGACTAATAAAATATTTCTATGATTAAACTTGCATATTAAATATATTTTCTTGTTTAGAATATCAGTGTCTGTATATTTAATGTGTTTCTGGTTGTCTTAATATTTGTAAGAAGCCTAAACTGGCTTTTGTCTTCAAATAATTTCATACATACCAAAATATTATTTTAGGAAATAAAATGAAATTTAACCTAGTACAAATATTAGAACGATCAGAAACACGTTTAATATAAAACCACTAATATTTTATGTAATTACAATCATTAAAAAGTCTCTGCTAGTCGATAATATCTTAAGTGCAGGAATGTCCCTTTAATTCAAACCAAATGAAACCCTTGTGACTTTAGACCTGTGCTTTTTAAAATGTTTTGCCCCTGCACCTCCCCACTCCCTCAAGCCTCCAATGAGCCAATCTTTAATTCAATGCCTCCTCTCTTTGTTTTCCACAGTAAGCCATGTCATGTCTGTGTTTCCTACTAACCACCCACACCTTTTTATGAAATCTTCTTGCATGCCTGATTTAAAGAATGAGTGTTTTAGAATCTAAACATTTTGTAATAATAATCCTGGTAAATGATTTTTAAGAAATTACAATAAACTGGAGAAAACGCGAGGCAGGGGCAGAGCCGGTTTATCCTAGTAGCACATGTAGCATGTGCTACGGGCCCCGCGCTTCAGGTGACCCTGCAGTGATGTGTACATTTATTTTCCCCAGGTAATTTTTCCCCCTCTCCCCAAGGGAGTTGCAAAATATATATCCTGGGAAGGAGGCCCTGCAGTTATTTGTGTTAAGGCCCGGTGGATCCTTAAACAAGCTCTGGGAAGGGGTGCACAGTAGAACATTTTTAGGTCATCCCATTATCTGTTGGGATGTCAGAAACCAAACTACTATTCTTAGGGGAACATGCATTGTTGAGGACAGGTGAAGTTGAAAAGGGAAGTTTTGTGACATGATTCGAATATGAAAGTGAAAGTAAAGTACAGCATGCTGACCTCAGTGGGCATGAATGTCAGTTCCCCATCTGCAGCTTCGTTTGGAGCCAAAGTGACAGAGAACATTCCTGGGTTCAGTATTTGGTAGTTGAAATCATCTGGAACGAAAAATAACAACATTATATCAGTTCAAGTTAATCTCTCTCATATCTCTCTCTTTCAATATAGCCCAGTGGGAAAACACTCACTTGATGTGCCATCAGTCTAGGATCGATCCCCATTGGTGGGTCTATTGGGCTATTTCTCACTCTAGCCAGTGCATCACAACTGGTATATCAAAGGCCGTGGTATGTGCTATCCTGTCTGTGGGATAGCTGATGATTAATAAATCAATGTGCTCTAGTGGTGTCATTAAACAAAATAAACTTCTTCTTCTCTCTCCTTCCCCTCTCTTCCTCTCTCCCTCCCCTCTCTCTTTCTCGCTCTCTCTTTCTCTGGTCCTCCTCCCTCTCAAAGATGCACACACATATACACACAGCACACATAAGCATCCACATCTTAAATATAAGCAAAATTAGGGGACTAGTTGAGAAATTTCAACATCAGATACACTTAGGTGCTCTATCAAAATATTAAAGAAGCATAATGTTGTTCGACTTTAGGAAGTTGGGTTGGGTATCATTGTGGAAGTCTGGACAAGACCTTCCTTCCTAATCTCTCCCAGCTTCAGTACAAGTCCATTGTAAAAACAGTATTGCATGCATTTGGTTTAAATGGAGGAAAAGAAAACTGGAAATACAAACCAGCACTTTGGAATCCTGGGAAGGCCAGACTGAAATCTTTATATCGAACCAAGTCAAACTCAACTTTTGCTTTTGTTCCAGCCTGGAATTACAACAACAAAACATACTGCAGTCAGGTCTGTAACAATTTTATCAACCAACATTACAACTGTAAAACACACAACAGAATTACTGTCGGAAGACAACTGAAAATTCTTCACTGACAATATTATTTTAAACAATTCAAAAAGTAAAATGTTTCTAATGGCTACACAACAAAATAAAAGTTACCCAATGACTAACTAATTTTCAAGAAGTTGCTAAAACAGCATTATTAATTACTGTTGAACAAGTAAAGTATTATTTCTGACATACATGTATATAGGTTGCATGGTACCAAAGAGAGTTCCGTGTCAAAGTTTGAGGTAAACCGTCAAATATTTACGGAGTAAAAGCAGCTGTGGGTGTGATTGGTAGTAATATGTGACATTGATTATTTGTGCAAATACTATTATTCATTGACAATAAACAAATACACTTTTATTTGTTATACAATTGTTATGCAGTATACACCAGAGGTTGAAACTAATGCAGGGTACCCCCAAAAATGGAACTGCAATTTTTAGCAAAAATGACGGTTGCTAATAAAAACATTAATTAAATCTCTTACGTGGTATGTGACCCCCCATTTTCTTGCAGGTAGATTATATGTGAGGTGCCACACTTTTTATTGATGTACTTCCTGGGTGTGTTGATACGCTGCTTATATCAGTTTTAATAGTAAACATTAACATTATCGGCAATAGGAATTGATTTGGTCTATTAAAACCTTTAGTCATAACCCCCCCAAAAAAAACCCAAACAAACCCAACACAACAAAAAACAAAGATGAAAGCAATTATTCAGATATAACCATAAAAATACTTCAAACACAAGCAACAGTACCTGGTTTATCAGTTGGAATGGCACAGTTGATCCAGAACCACAGTACACACCACCCAAATTGAAAGACGGCTGAAATAACAATAAACAAATTAATAATGTTGCTGGACATCAATCAAGTAAGTTGTCACACTGAAATACTGATAGACTAAAAAGCAAAATCAGTGCAAGAATGATGGATTAACATGATGAACAGAGCAAACAAAACGAAAGGAGAGAAATTTTACACAGAATTCTCATTCCAATGGCCAACAAACAAAATTATTAATTACATAGCAAATAAATGAATGAATTAAGACGGATGGATCACTATGTCTGAAAACAAATAGCATAGAAATGGCTTTTACAAGTGGATAAAAAAAATAGTTTAAAAAGCTTTTCCTTTTAATAACTGCAACTTGTTTAAAACTACATTACTGATTTTGTTAATA